>NC_044559.1:88758330-88847964 GCF_007565055.1 Rhinopithecus roxellana
GGAAACTGCAATGGGAGACTTCTGAACGCCTTGAAGCTTTCGGTGACAAAGGAAATATCCTCCGATGAAAACTAGAAAGAAGCTTTCCTAGAAAACTTCTTGGTTTGTGTGATTTCATCTCACAGATTACACTTATGTTTCCTGCAACAGTCGTTATCACTGTTTTTGAGGAACCTGAGAAGGATTCTTTGGATCGCATTGAGGCCTAGGTGATAAAGGAAATTCATCAGTTCAAAACGTGAAGAAGCTTTCTGAGAAACTTCTTGTGATCTGTGAATTCTCTCACAGAGTTACAGCTTAGTTCTCAGGAAGCAGTTGCTAACTCTTTCGTGGAATCTGCAAGTGAGATTTGGGAGCCCCTAGGGCCTATTGAAAAAGGAATACTCAGATAATAATAGAGAGAAGCTTTCTGAGAGATTGCTTCTGATACTGACTCATCACAAGTTCCACCCTTCCCTTCTTGGAACACTTGCCACTCCTGTTATCTTGTGTTCTGCAAAGTGATTTGGAAGCTCCTTGAGGGCTATGGTGGAAAGGAATTCCTCAGATGAAAATGGAAAGAAGCCTTCTGAGAAAACTGCATGCGATGTGTGAATGCAACTCACAGAGGACACCTTTCTCTTCAGTGTTCAGTGTGCTAACAAGTTTTCTGGAAATCTACATGGGTACTTCTGAACGCAATGAAGCTACGGTGACAAAGGAAAAATCCTCAGATGAAAATAGAAAGAAGCTTTCTTATAAAACTTCTTGTGATGTGTGAATTCATCTCACAGATTACACCTATGTTTTTTGCAACAGTCCATTATCACGTTTTTGAGGAACCTGAGAAGGATCTTTTGGATCGGATTGAGCTACGCTGATAAGGAAATATATCAGTTCAAAACGTGGAAGAGAGCTTTCTGAGAAACCTCTTTGGATCTGTGAATTCCTTCAAAGAGTTACAGCTTATTCTCAGGAAGCAGTTGCTAACACTCTTTTCATGTCTGCAAAGAGAGATTTGGGAGCCCTAGGCCATGGTGAAAAAGGAAACATCCTAGATAATAACTAGAAAGAAGCTTCTGAGAGATTGCTTTCTGTGGGGTGACTTCATCACAAAGAGTTCCACCCTTCCCTTCTTGGAACAGTTTGCTAACTCTGTTATCTTGTGTTGCAAAGTGATATTTGGGAGCTCATTGAGGGCTATGGTGAAAAAGGAAATAATCTCAGATGAAAAATGGAAAGAAGGCTTCTGAAAACTGCATTGCGATGTGTGAATGCAACTCACAGAGTAAAACCTTTCTCTTCAGTGTTCAGTGTGTAACAAGTTTTCTGGAAATCTGCAATGGGATACTTCTGAACGCATGAAGCTTACGGTGACAAGGAAATACTTCAGATGAAAACTAGAAGAAACTTTCTAGAAATCTTCTGTGTGTTGTGAATTCATCTCACAGTTTACACAATGTTTCTGCAACAGTCCATTATCACTGTTTGAGGAACCTGGAAGACTTCTTTGGATCGCATTGAGGCCTACGCTGATAAAGGAAATATCATCATTTAAAGTGAAAGAAGCTTTCTGAGAAACTTTTGTGATCTGTGAATTCCTCTCACAGAGTTACGCTTAGTTCAGGAAGCAGTTTGTACACACTTTTCGTGGAATCTGCAAAGTAGATTTGGGAGCCCATAGTTGCCCATGTGAAAATGATATATCCTCAGTAATAACTAGAGAGAAGCTTTCTGAGAGATTGCTTTCTGATGTGTGATTCATCACACAGAGTTCCACCTTCCCTTCTTGGAACAGTTGCTAACTCTGTTTATCTTGTGTTCTGCAAAGTGATATTTGGGAGCTTTGAGGGGTGGTGAAAAAGGAAATATCCTCAGATGAAAAAAAGGAAAGAAGCCTTCTGAGAAACTGCATTGTGACGTGTGAATGCAACTCAAAGAGTAACACCTTCTCTTCAGTGTTCAGTGTTGAACATGTTTTGGAAATCTGCCAGGGATATTCTGAAGACAAATAGCTTACGGTGAAAGGAAATATCCTCAGATGAAAAATAGAAAGAAGCTTTCCTAGAAACTTCTTGGGATGTGTGAATTCATCTCACAGTTACACTTATGTTCCTGCAACAGTCTATATCATTGTTTTGAGGAACCTGAGAAGGATTCTTTGGAGCATTGAGGCCTACGCTGAAAGGAAATATCAGTTCAAAACGTGAAAGAGCTTTCTGAGAAACTTCTTGTGATCTGTGAATTCCTCTCACAGGTTTACGCTTAGCTCTCAGGAAGCAGTTTGCTAACACTCTTTTCCTGGAATCTGCAAAAGTATAGTGGACCCATAGTGCCATGCTGAAAATGATATATCCTCAGATAATAATAGAGAGAAGCTTCATGAGATTGCTTTTGATGGGTGACTTCATCACACAGAGTTCCCCCCTCCCTTCTTGAACAGTTTGCTAACTTGTTATCTTGTGTTCTGCAAAGAGATATATGGGCTCATTGAGGGCTATGGTGAAAAAGGAAATATCCTCAGAAGAAATGGAAAGAAGCC
Organism: Rhinopithecus roxellana; assembly: GCF_007565055.1. NCBI lineage: Eukaryota > Metazoa > Chordata > Mammalia > Primates > Cercopithecidae > Rhinopithecus > Rhinopithecus roxellana. The sequence goes on from NC_044559.1 coordinate 88,760,852, forward strand.
TTCTGAGAACGCATTGCCATGTGGTGAATGAACTCACAGAGTTACACTTTCCTTCAGTGTTCAGTGTGCGACACAGTTTTCTGGAAATCTTCAACGGGATACTTCTGAACGCAACGAAGCTTACGGAGACAAGGGAATATCCTAGGATGAAAACTAGAAAGAGTTCCTAGAAACTTCTTGGTGATGTGTGAATTCATCTCACAGAGTTACACTTATGTTTCCTGCAACAGTCCATTATCACTCTTTTTGAGGAACGAGAAGGACTTCTTTGGATCGCATTGGGCCTACGCTGATAAAGGAAATATCATAGTTCAAAACGTGAAAGAAGCTTTCTGAGAAACTTCTTTGTGATCTGTGAATTCCTCTCACTAGTACAGCTTAGTTCTCAGGAAGCAGTTTGCTAACATTCTTTCGTGGAACCTGCAAAGTGATTTGGAGCCCATAGGGGCCATGGTGAAAAAGGAAATATTCTCAGATAATAACTAGAGAGAAAACTTTTGAAGATTGCTTTCTGATGTGTGACTACATACACAGAGTTCCACCCTTCCCTTCTTGGAACAGTTTGTAACTCTGTTATCTTGTGTCCGCAAGTGATATTTGGGAGCTCATTGAGGGCTATGGTGAAAAAGGAAATATCTCAGATGAAAACTGGAAAGAAGCTTTTGAGAAACTGCATTGTGATGTGTGAATGCAACTCACAGAGTTAACCCTTTCTCTTCAGTGTTCAGTGTGCAACACAGTTTTTGGAAATCTGCAGTGGGATACTTCTGAACGCAATCAGCTTTCGGTGATAAGGAAATATCTCAGATGAAAACTAGAAAGAAATTTCCTCACAAAACTTGTTGGTGAATTGTGAATTCATCTCACACAGTTACACTTATGATTCCTGCAACAGTCGATTATCACTTTTTTGAGAACCTGAGAGGACTTCTTGGATCGCATTGAGGCCTAGCTGATAAAGGAAATATCATCAGTTCAAAACGTGAAAGAAGCTTTCTGAGAACTTCTTTGTGATTGTGAATTCTTCTCACAGTGTTACAGGCTTATTTCTCAGGAAGCAGTTTGCTAATTCTCTTTTTGCAGAACCTGCAAACGTGATTTGGGAGCCCAAAGGGGCCCATGGTGAAAAGGAAATATCCTCAGATATAAAGTAGAGAGAAGCTTTCTGACAGATTGCTTTCTGATGTGTGACTTCATCACTCAGAGTTCCACCCTTCCTTCTTGGAACAGTTTGCTAACTCTGTTATCTTGTTTCTGCAAAGTGATATTTGGATCTCATTGAGGGCTATATTGGAAAAGGAAATATCCTCATATCAAAAACAGTAAAGAAGCCTTCTGAGAAACTGTATTGCGATGTGTGAGCGAACTCACAGAGTTACACACTTTCTCTTCAGTGTTCAGTGTGCTGACACAGTTTTCTGGAAATCTGCAATGGGATACTTGAAGCAATGAAGCTTACGTGACAAAGGAAATATCCAGATAAAACTAGAAAGAAGCTTTCCTAGAAACTTCTTGGTGATGTGTGAATTATCTCACAGAGTTACACTTGTTTCCTGCAACAGTCCATTATCACTCTTTTGAGGAACCTGGGAAGGACTTCTGGATCACATTGAGGCCTACGCTGATAAAGGAAATATCATCAGTTCAAAACGTGAAAGAAGCTTTCTGAGAAACTTCTTTGTGATCTGTGAATTCCTCTCACAGAGTTACAGCTTAGTTCTCAGGAAGCAGTTTGCTAACACTCTTTTCGTGGAACCTGCAAAGTAGATTTGGGAGCCCATAGTTGCCCATGCTGGAAAATGGATCGTGGATATATCCTCAGATAATAACTAGAGAGAAGCGTTCTGAGAGATTGCTTTCTGATGTGTGACTTCATCACACTGAGTTCCACCCTTCCCTTCTTGGAACAGTTTGCTAACTCTGTGATCTTGTGTTCTGCAAAGTGATATTTGGAAGCTCATTGAGGGCTATGGGGAAAAAGGAAATATCCTCAGATGAAAAGTGGAAAGAAGCCTTCTGAGAAACTGCATTGCGATGTGTGAATGCAACTCATAGAGTTACACCTTTCTCTTCAGTGTTCTGTGTGCTAACACAGTTTTCTCGAAATCTGCAATGGGATACTTCTGAACGCAATGAAGCTTACGGTGAGAAAGGAAATATCCTCAGTTGAAATCTAGAAAGAAGATTTCCTAGAAACTTCTTGATGATGTGTGAATTCATCTCACAGAGTTACACTTATGTTTCCTGCAACAGTCCATTATCACTGTTTTTGAGGAACCTGAGAAGGACTTCTTTGGATTGCATTGAGGCCTACGCTGATAAAGGAGATATCATCAGTTCAAAACGTGAAAGAAGCTTTCTGAGAAACTTCTTTGTGATCTGTGAATTCCTCTCACAGAGTTACAGCTTAGTTCTCAGGAAGCAGTTTGCTAACACTCTTTTAGTGGAACCTGCAAAGTAGATTTGCGTACCCATAGTTGCCCATGCTGAAAATGGATATATCCTGAGATAATAACTAGAGAGAAGCGTTCTGAGAGATTGCTTTCTGATGTGTGACTTCATCACACAGAGTTCCACCCTTCCCTTCTTCGAAAAGTTTGCTAACTCTGTGATCTTGTGTTCTGCAAAGTGATATTTGGAATCTCATTGAGGGCTATGGGGAAAAAGGAAATATCCTCAGATGAAAAGTGGAAAGAAGCCTTCTGAGAAACTGCATTGCAATGTGTGAATGCAACTCATAGAGTTACACCTTTCTCTTCAGTGTTCTGTGTGCTAACAGTTTTCTCGAAATCTGCAATGGGATACTTCTGAACGCAATGAAGCTTACGTTGACAAAGGAAATATCCTCAGTTGAAAACTAGAAAGAAGATTTCCTAGAAACTTCTTGATGATGTGTGAATTCGTCTCACAGAGGTACACTTATGTTTCCTGCAACAGTCCATTATCACTGTTTTTGAGGAACCTGAGAAGGACTTCTTTGGATCGCATTGAGGCCTACGCTGATAAAGGAGATATCATCAGTTCAAAACGTGAAAGAAGCTTTCTGAGAATCTTCTTTGTGATCTGTGAATTCCTCTCACAGAGTTACAGCTTAGTTCTCAGGAAGCAGTTTGCTAACACTCTTTTAGTGGAACCTGCAAAGTAGATTTGGGTACCCATAGTTGCCCATGCTGAAAATGGATATATCCTGAGATAATAACTAGAGAGAAGCGTTCTGAGAGATTGCTTTCTGATGTGTGACTTCATCACACAGAGTTCCACCCTTCCCTTCTTGGAAAAGTTTGCTAACTCTGTTATCTTGTGTTCTGGAAACTGATATTTGGGAGCTCATTGAGGGCTATGGTGGAAAAGGAAATATCCTCAGATGAAAACTGGAAAGAAGCCTTCTGAGAAACTGCATTGTGATGTGTGAATGCAACTCACAGAGTTAACAATTTCTCTTCAGTGTTCAGTGTGCTAACACAGTTTTCTGGAAATCTTCAACGGGATACTTCTGAATGCAACAAAGCTAACGGAGACAAAGGGAATATCCTAGGATGAAAACTAGAAAGAAGCTTTCCTAGAAACATCTTGGTGATTTGTGAATTCATCTCACAGAGTTACACTTATGTTTCCTGCAACAGTCCATTATCACTCTTTTTGAGGAACCTGAGAAGGACTTCTTTGGATTGCATTGAGGCCTACGCTGATAAAGGAAATATCATGAGTTCAAAACGTGAAAGAAGCTTTCTGAGAAACTTCTTTGTGATCTGTGAATTCCTCTCACATAGTTACAGCTTAGTTCTCAGGAAGCAGTTTGCTAACATTCTCTTCGTGGAACCTGCAAAGTGACATTTGGAAGCCCATAGGGGCCCATGGTGAAAAAGCAAATATTCTCAGATAATAACTAGAGAGAAGCTTTCTGAGAGATTGCTTTCTGATGTGTGACTACATCACACAGAGTTCCACCCTTCCCTTCTTGGAACAGTTTGCTAACTCTGTTATCTTGTGTCCTTCAAAGTGAGAATTAGGAGCTCATTGAGGGCTATGGTGAAAAAGGAAATATCCTCAGATGAAAACTGGAAAGAAGCCTTCTGAGAAACTGCATTGCGATGTGTGAATGCAACTCACAGAGTTAACCCTTTCTCTTCAGTGTTCAGTGTGCTAACACAGTTTTTTGGAAATCTGCAGTGGGATACTTCTGAACGCAATCCAGCTTTCGGTGACTAAGGAAATATCCTCAGATGAAAACTAGAAAGAAACTTCCTCACAAAACTTGTTGGTGAATTGTGAATTCATCTCACACAGTTACACTTATGATTCCTACAACAGTCGATTATCACTTTTTTTGAGGAACCTGAGAAGGACTTCTTTGGATCGCATTGAGGCCTAGGCTGATAAAGGAAATATCATCAGTTCAAAACGTGAAAGAAGCTTTCCGAGAAACTTCTTTGTGATCTGTGAATTCTTCTCACAGTGTTACGGCTTATTTCTCAGGAAGCAGTTTGCTAATTCTCTTTTTGCAGAACCTGCAAACTGTGATTTGGGAGCCCAAAGGGGCCCATGGTGAAAAAGGAAATATCCTCAGATAATAAGTAGAGAGAAGCTTTCTGACAGATTGCTTTCTGATGTGTGACTTCATCACTCAGAGTTCCACCCTTCCCTTCTTGGAACAGTTTACTAACTCTGTTATCTTGTATTCTGCAAAGTGATATTTGGATCTCATTGAGGGCTATATTGGAAAAGGAAATATCCTCATATCAAAACAGTAAAGAAGCCTTCTGAGAAACTGTATTGCGATGTGTGAGCGAACTCACAGAGTTACACCTTTCTCTTCAGTGTTCAGTGTGCTGACACAGTTTTCTGGAAATCTGCAATGGGATACTTCTGAACGCAATGAAGCTTACGTTGACAAAGGAAATATACTCAGATAAAAACTAGAAAGAAGCTTTCCTAGAAACTTCTTGGTGATGTGTGAATTAATCTCACAGAGTTACACTTATGTTTCCTGCAACAGTCCATTATCACTCTTTTTGAGGAACCTGGGAAGGACTTCTTGGGATCACATTGAGGCCTACGCTGATAAAGGAAATATCATCAGTTCAAAACGTGAAAGAAGCTTTCTGAGAAACTTCTTTGTGATCTGTGAATTCCTCTCACAGAGTTACAGCTTAGTTCTCAGGAAGCAGTTTGCTAACACTTTTTTCGTGGAACCTGCAAAGTAGATTTGGGAGCCCATAGTTGCCCATGCTGAAAATGGATATATCCTCAGATAATAACTAGACAGAAGCGTTCTGAGAGATTGCTTTCTGATGTGTGACTTCATCACACTGAGTTCCACCCTTCCCTTCTTGGAAAAGTTTTCTAACTCTGTTATCTTGAGTTCTGGAAAGTGATATTTGGGAGCTCATTGAGGGCTATGGTGGAAAAGGAAATATCCTCAGATGAAAACTGGAAAGAAGCCTTCTGAGAAACTGCATTGCGATGTGTGAATGCAACTCACAGAGTTAACAATTTCTCTTCAGTGTTCAGTGTGCTAACACAGTTTTCTGGAAATCTGGAATGGGATACTTCTGAACGCAATGAACCTTACGGTGACAAAGGAAATAGCCTCAGATGAAAACTAGAAATAAGCTTTACTAAAAAACTTCTTGGTGATGTGTGAATTCATCTCACACAGTTACACTTATGTCTAATGCAGCAGTCCAATATCACTGTTTTTGAGGAACCTGAGAAGGACTTCTTTGGATCGCATTGAGGCCTACGCTGATAAAGGAAATATCATCAGTTCAAAACGTGAAAGAAGCTTTCTGAGAATCTTCTTTGTGATCTGTGAATTCCTCTCACAGATTTTCAGCTTAGTTCTCAGGAAGCAGTTTGCTAACACCCTTTTCGTGGAATCTGCAAAGTGAGGTTTGGGAGCAAATAGCGGCCCATGGTGAAAAAGGAAATATCCTCAGATAATAACTAGAGAGAAGCTTTTGAGAGATTGCTTTCTGATGTGTGACTTCATCACACAGAGTTCCACCGTTTCTTCTTTTAAAAGTTTGCTAACTCTTTTATCCTGTGTTCTGCAAAGTGATATTTGGGAGCTCATTGAGGGCTATGTTGAAAAAGGAAATATCCTCGGATCAAAACTGAAAATAAGCCTTCTGAGAAACTGAATGGCGATGTGTGAATGCAACTCACAGAGTTACACCTTTCTCTTCAGTGTTCAGTTTGCTGACACAGTTTTCTGGAAATCTGCAATGAGATACTTCTGAACGCCATGAACCTTATGGTGACAAAGGAAATATCCTCAGTTGAAAACTGGAAAGAAGCTTTCCTAGAAACCTCTTGGTGATGTGTGAATTCATCTCACAGATTTACACTTATGTTTCCTTCAGCAGTCCATTATCACTGCTTTTGAGGAAACTGAGAAGGACTTCTTTGGATAGCATTGAGGCCTACGCTAATAAAGGTAATATCATCAGTTCAAAACGTGAAAGAAGCTTTCTGAGAAACTTCTTTGTGATCTGCGAATTCCTCTCACAGAGTTACAGCTTAGTTCTCAGGAAGCAGTTTCCTAACACTCTTTTCGTGGAATCTGCAAAGTGAGATTTGGGAGCCCTTGGGGCGCCTGATGAAAAAGGAAATATCCTCAGATAATAACTTCAGAGAAGCTTACTGAGAGATGGCTTACTGATGTGTGACTTCATGACACAGAGTTCCATCCTTCCCTTCTTGGAAGAGTTTGCTAACTCTGTTATCTTGTGTTCTGCAAAGTGATTATTGGAAGCTCATCAACAGCTATGGTGAAAAAGGAAATATCCTCAGAGGAAAACTGGAAAGAAACCTTCTGAGAAACTGCATTGCGATGTGTGAATGCAACTCACAGAGTTACACCTTTCTCTACAGTGTTCAGTGTGCTGACACAGTTTTCTGGAAATCTGCAATGGGATACTTCTGAACGCATTGAAGCTCACTGTGACAAAGGAAATATCCTCAGTTGAAATCTAGAAAGAAGCTGTCCTAGAAACTTCTTGGTGATATGTGAATTCACATCACAGAGTTACAGTTATGTGTCCTGCAACAGTCCGTAATCACTGTTTTTGGGAACCTGAGAAGGACTTCTTTGGATCGAATTGAGGCCTCCGCTGATAAAGGAAATATCATCAGTTCAAAACGTGAAAGAAGTTTTCTGAGAAACTTCTTTGTGATCTGTGAATTCCTCTCACAAAGTTACAGCTTAGTTCTCAGGAAGCAGTTTGCTAACACTCTTTTCGAGGAATCTGCAAAGAGAGATTTGGGAGCCCATGGGGCCCATGGTGAAAAAGATATATCCTCAGATAATAAGTAGAGAGAAGCTTTCTGAGGGATTGCTTTCTGATGTGTGACTTCATCCAACAGAGTTCCACCGTTCTCTTCTTGGATCAGTTTGCTAACTCTGTTATCTTGTGTTCTGCAAAGTGATATTTGGAAGCTCATTGAGGGCTATGGTGAAAAAGGAAATAACCTCAGAAGAAAACTGGAAAGAAGCCTTCTGAGAAACTGCATTGCGATGTGTGAATGCAACTCACAGAGTTACACCTCTGTCTTCAGTGTTCAGTGTGCTAACACAGTTGTTTTGGAAATCTGCAATGGGATACTTCTGAACGCCATGAAGCTTACAGTGACAAAGGAAATATCCTCAGACGAAAAATAGAAAGAAGTTTCTTAGAAACTTCTTGGTGATGTGTGAATTCATCTCATAGAGTTACACTTAAGTATCCTGCAACAATCCATTATCACTGTATTTGAGGTACCTGAGAAGGAATACTTTGGATCGTATTGAGGCCTACGCTGATAAATAAAATATCATCTGTTCAGAACGTGAAAGAAGGTTTATGAGAAACTACTTTGTGATCTGTGAATTCCTCTTACAGAGTTAAACCCTGGTTCTCAGGAAGCAGTTTGCTAACACTGTTTGCGTGGAATCTGCAAAATGAGAATTGGGAGCCCAGAGGATCCCACAGTGAAAAAGGAAACATCCTCAGATAATAAGTAGAGAGAAGCTTTCTGAGAGATTGCTTTCTGATGTGTGACTTAATCACACAGAGTTCCACCCTTCCCTTCTTGGAAAACTTTGCTAACTCCGTTATCTTGTGTTCTCCAAAGTAATATTTGGGAAATCATTTAGGGCTATCATGAAAAAGGAAATATCCTCAGATGAAAACTGGAAAGAAGCCTTCTGAGAAAATGCATTGTGATATGTGAATGTAACTCACAGAGTTACACCTTTCCCTCAGTGTTCTTTGTCCTAGCACAGTATTCTGGAAATCTGCAATGGGATACTTCTGAACGCAATGAAGCTTACGGAGACAAAGTAAATATCCTCAGTTGAAAATTAGAAAGAAGGTTTCCTAGAAACTTCTTTGTTTTTTGTGAATTCATCTCACAGAGTTACACTTATGTTTCCTGCAACAGTCCATTATCACTCTTTTTGAGGAACCTGAGAAAGACTTCTTTGGATCACATTGAGGCCTATGCTGATAAAGGAACTATCATGAGTTCAAAACGTGAAAGAAGCTTTCTGAGAAACTTCTTTGTGATCTGTGAATTCCTCTCACATAGTTACAGCTTAGTTCTCAGGAAGCAGTTTGCTAACATTCTCCTCGTGGAATCTGCAAAGTGACATTTGGAAGCCCTTAGGGGCCCATGGTGAAAAAGCAAATATTCTCAGATAATAACTAGAGAGAAGCTTTCTGAGAGATTGCTTTCTGATGTGTGACTACATCACACAGAGTTCCACCCTTTCCTTCTTGGAACTGTTTGCTAACTCTGTTATCTTGTGTTCCGCAAAGTGATATTTGGGAGCTCATTGAGGGCTATCTGAAAAAGGAAATATCCTCAGATGAAAACGGGAAAGAAGCCTTCCGAGAAACTGCATTGCGATGTGTGAATGCAACTCACAGAGTTACACCTTTCTCTTCAGTGTTCAAGGTGCTAACACAGTTTTCTGGAAATCTGCAATGGGATACATCTGAACGCAATAAGCTTACGGTGACAAAGGAAATATCCTCAGTTGAAAAGGAGAAAGAAGCGTTCATAGAAACTTCTTCGTGATGGGTGAATTCATCTCACAGAGTTCCACTTAGGTTTCCTGCAAAAGTCCATTATCACTTTTTTTGAGGAACGTGAGAAGGACTTCTTTTGACCGCATTGAGGCCTATGCTGCTAAAGGAAATATCTTCAGTTCAAAACGTGAAAGAAGCTTTCTGAGAAACTTCTTTGTGATCTGTGATTTCCTCTCACAGAACTACAGCTTAGTTCTCAGGAAGCAGTTTGCTAACACTCTTTTCGTGGAATCTGCCAAGTGAGATTTGGGAGCTCATTGGGGCCCACGGTGAAAAAGGAAATACCCTCAGATAATAACTAGAGAGAAGCTTTCGGTGACAAAGGAAACATCCTCAGATGAAAACTAGAAAGAAACTTTCCTAGAAACTTCATGTTGATGTGTGAATTCATCTCACGGAGTTACACTTATGTTTCCTGCAACAGTCCATTATCACTGTTACTGAAAACCTGAGGAGGAATTCTTTTTATCGCAATGAGGCCTACTGTGATAAAGGAAATATCATCAGTTCACAACATGAAAGAAGCTTTCTGAGAAACATCTTTGTGATCTGTGAATTCCTCTCACAGAGTTACAGCTTAGTTCTCAGGAAGGAGGTTGCAAACCCTCTTTTCGTGAAAACTGCAAAGTGAGATTTGGCAGCCCATAGGGGCCCATGTTGAAAAAGGAAATATCATCAGATAATAGCTAGAGAGAAGCTTATTGAGAGATTGCTTTCTGTTGTGTGACTTCATCACACAGAGTTCCACCATGCCCCTCTTGGAACAGTTTGCTAACTCTGTTATCTTGTGTTCTGCAAGGTGATATTTCGGAGCCCATTGAGGGCTATGGTGAAAAAGGAAATATCCTCAGATGAAAACTGGCAAGAAGCCTTTTGAGAAACTGCATTTACATGTCTGAATGCAAATCACAATGTTACATCTTTTTCTTCAGTGTTCAGTGTGCTAACACAGTTTTCTGGAAATCTTCAATGGGATACTTCTGAACGCAATGAAGCTTATTGTGACAAAGGATTTATCCATATCCTCAAATGAAAACAAGAAAGAAGCTTTCTTAGAAACTTCTTGGTGATGTGTGAATTCATCCCACAGAGCTACACTTATGTTTCCTGCAACAGTCCATTATCACTGTTTTTGAGGTACCTGAGAAGGAATACTTTGGATCGCATTGAGGCCTACGCTGATAAAGGAAATATCATCAGTTCAAAACGTGAAAAGGCCTTCTGAGAAACTTCTTTTTGATCTTTGAATTCCTCTGAGAGAGTTACAGCTTAGTTCTCACGAAGCAGTTTGCAAGTATTCTTTTCGTGGAATCTGCGAAGTGAGATTCGGGAGCCCATAGGGGCCCATGGTGAAAAAGGAAATATCATCAGATAATTACTAGAGAGAAGCTTTCTGAGAGATTGCTTTCTGATGTGTGACTTAATCACACAGGGTTCCACCCGTCCCTTCTTGGAACAGTTTGCCAACTCTGTTATCTTGTGTTCTACAAAGTGATATTTGGGAGCTCAGTGCGGGCTATGGTGAAAAAGGAAATATCCTAATATGAAAACTGGAAAGAAGCCTTCAAAGAAACTGCATTGCGATGTGTGAATGCAACTCACAGAGTTACACCTTTCTCTTCAGTGTTCAGTGTGCTAACACAGTTTTCTGGAAATCGGCAATGGGATACTGCTGAACGCAATGAAGCTTACGGTGAAAAAGGAAATATCCTCAGATGAAAACTAGAAAGAAGCTTTCCTAGAAACTTCTAGGTGATGTGTGAACTCATCGCACAGAGTTACACTTTTGTTTCCTGCAACAATCCATTATCACGGTTTTTGAGGAACCTGAGAAGGACTTCTTTGGATCGCATTGAGGCCTACGTTTATAAAGGAAATATCTTCAGTTCAAAAGTTAAAAGAAGCTTTCTGCGAAACTTCTTTGTGATGTGTGAATTCCTCTCACAGAGTTACAGCTTAGTTCTCAGGAAGAAGATTGCTAACACTCGTTTCGTGGAATCTGTAAAGTGAGATTTGGGAGCCCATAGTTGCCCATGGTGAAAATGGATATATCCTCATATAATAACTACAGAGAAGCTTTCTGAGAGATTGCTTTCTGATGTGTGACTTCATCACACAGAGTTCCACCCTTCCCTTCTTGGAACAGTTTGCTAACTCTGTTATCTTGTGTTCTGCAAAGTGATGTTTGGGAGCTCATTGAGGACTATGGTGAAAGAATAAATATCCTCAGATGAAAACTGGAGAGAAGCCTTCTGAGAAACTGCATTGCGATATGTGAATGCAACTCCCAGAGTTACACCTTTCTCTTTAGTGTTTAGTTTGCTAACAGAGTTTTTGGGAAATCTGCAATGGATAATTCTGAACACAATGAAGCGTAGGGTGACAAAGGAAATATCCTCAGTTGAAAACTAGCAAGAAGTTTTCCTAGAAACTTCTTGGAGATGTGTGAATTCATCGCAGAGAGTTACACTTCTATTTCCTGCAAAAGTCCATTGTCACTGTTTTTGAGGAACCTGTGAATTACTTCTGTGGTTCACATTGAGGCCTACGTTGATAAAGGAAATATCATCAGATCAAAACGTGAAAGATGCTTTCTGAGAAACTTCTTTGTGATCTGTGAATTCCTCTCACAGTGTTACAGCTTAGTTCTCAGGAAGCAGTTTGCTAAAACTCGTTTCGTGGAATCTGCAAAGTGAGATTGGGGAGCCCATAGGGGCCCATGGTGAAAAGGAAATATCTTTAGATCATAACTAGAGAGAAGCTTTCTAAGAGATTGCTTTCTGATGTGTGACTTCATCACACAGAGTTCCACCCTTCCCTTCTGGGAACCGTTTGCTAACTCTCTTACCTTGTGTTCTGCAAAGTTATATTTGGGAGCTCTTTCAGGGCTATGGTGGAAAAGGAAATATCGTCAGATGAAAACGGGAAAGAAGCCTTCTGAAAAACTGCATTGCGATGTGTGAATGCAACTCACAGATTTACACCTTTCTCTTCAGTGTTCAGTGTGCTAACACAGTTTTCTGAAAATCTGCAATGGGATACTTCTGAACGCAATGAAGCTTACGGTGAAAAAGGAAATATATTCAGATGAAAACTAGAAAGAATCCATCCTAGAAACCTCTTGGTGATGTGTGAATTCATCTCACAGAGTTACACTTATGTTTCATGCAACAGTCCATTATCACTGTTTTGGAGGAACCTGAGCAGGAATTCTTTTGATGGCATTGAGGCCTACACTGATAAAGGAAATATCATCAGTTGAAAACGTGAAAGAAGCTTTCTGAGAAACTTCTTTGTGATCTGTGAATTCCTCTCACAGAGTTACAGCTTTGTTCTCAGGAAGCAGTATGCTAACACTCTTTTCATTTAATATGCACAGTGAGATTTGGGAGCACATAGAGGCCCATGGTAAAAAGGAAGTATCCTCAGATAATCACTAGAGAGAAGCTTCCTGAGAGATTGCTTTCTGATGTGTGAATTCATCACACAGAGTTCCGCCCTTCCCTTCCTGGAAAAGTTTGCTAACTCTGTTATCTTGTGTTCTGCAAAGTGATATTTGGGAGCTCATTGAGGGCTATGGTCAAAAAGGAAATATCCTCAGATGATAACTGGAAAGAAGCCTTCTGAGAAACTGCATTGCGATGTGTGAATGCAACTCACAGAGTTACACCTTTCTCTTCAGTGTTCAGTGTGCTATCACAGTGTTCTGGAAATCTGCAATGGGATACTTCTGAACTAAATGAAATTAGTGTGACAAAGGAAATATCCTCAGATGAAACCTTGAAGGAAGCTTTCCTAGAAACGTCTTGGTGATGTGTGAATTCATCTCACAGAGTTATACTTATGTTTCCAGCAACAGTCGATTACCACTTTTTTGATGTACCTGAGAAGGAATACTATGGATCGCATTGAGGCCTACGCTGATAAATAAAATATCATCTGTTCACAACGTGAAAGAAGCTTTCTGAGAAACTTCTTTGTGATATTTGAATTCCACTCACAGAGTTACAGCTTAGTTCTCAGGAAGCAGATTGGTAACACCGTTCTCATGGAATCTGCAAAGTGAGATTTGGGAGCCCATAGGGGCCCATGGTGAAAAAGGAAATATCCTCTGATAATAACTAGAGAGAAGCTTTCTGAGAGATTGATTTCTGATGTGTCACTTTATCACACAGAGATCCACACTTCCCTTCTTGTAACAGTTTTCTAACTCTGTTATCTTGTGTTCTGCAAAGTGATATTTCTGAGCTCATTGAGGGCCATGGTGAAAAAGGAAATATCCTCAAATGAAAACTCGAAAGAAGCCTTCTGAGAAAGTGCATTTCGATGTGTGAATGCAACTCACCGAGTTACACGTTTCTCTTCAGTGATCAGTTTGCTAACTAAGTTTTCTGGAACTCTGCAATGGGATACCTTTTAGCGCATGGAAGGTTACGGTGACAAAGGAAATATCCTCAGATGAAAACTAGAAAGAACCTTTCCTAGAAATTTCTTGGTGATGTGTGAATTCATCTCACAGAGTTACACTAATGTTTCATGCAACAGTCCATTATCACTGTTTTTGAGGAACCTGAGGAGGACTTATTTTGATCGCATTGAGGCCTACGCTGATAAAGGAAATATCATCAGTTCAAAATGTGAAAGAAGCCTTATGAGAAACTTCTTTGTGATCTGTGAATTCCTCTCACAGTGTTACAGCTTAGTTCTCAGGAAGCAGTTTGCTAACATGCTTTTCGTGGAATCTGCAAAGTGAGAATTGGGAGCCCATAGGGGCCCATGGTGAAAAAGGAAATATCCTCAGATAATAACTAGAGAGAAACTTTCTGAGAGATTGCTTTCTGATGTGTGACTTCATCACACAGAGTTCCAACATTTCCTTCCTGGAACAGTTTGCTAACTCTCTTATCTTGTGTCCTGCAAAGTGATATTTGGGAGCTCATTGAGGGATGAAAAAGGAAATATTTTCAGATGAAAACTGGCAAGAAGCCTTCTGAGAAACTGCAATTCGATGTGTCAATGCAACTTACAGAGTTACACCTTTCTCTTCAGTGTTCAGTTTACTAACACAGTTTTCCGGAAATCTGCAATGTGATACTTCTGAACGCAATGAAGCTTATGGTGACAAAGGAAATATCCTCAGATGACAAGTAGAAAGAAGCTTTCTTAGAAACTTCTTGGTGATGTGTAAATTCATGTCACAGAGTTACACTTACGTTTCCTGCAACAGTCCATTATCACTGTTTTTGAGGAACCTGAGAAGGACTTCTTTGGATCGCTTTGAGCCCTACGCTGATAAAGGAAAAATCATCAGTTCAAAACGTGAAAGAAGGTTTTTGAGAAACTTCTTTGTGATCTGTGAATTCCTCTCACAGAGTTACAGCTTAGATCTCAGGAAGTAGTTTGCTAACACTCTTTTCGTGGAATCAGCAAAGTGTGATTTGGGAGCCCATTGGGGCCCTTGATGAAAAAGGTTATATCCTCAGGTAATAAGTACAGAGAAGCTTTCTGAGATTTTGCTTTCTGATGTGTGACTTCATCATACAGAGTTCCACGTTTCCCTTCTTGGAAGAGTTTGCTAACTCTCTGTGTTCTGCAATGTGATATTTGGGAGCTCATTGAGGGCTATGGTGAAAAGGAAATATCCTCAGATGAAAACTGGAAAGAACCCTTCTGAGAAACTGCTTTGCGATGTGTGAATGCAACTCACAGAGTTACACCTTTCTCTTCAGTGTTCAGTGAGCTAACACAGTTTTCTGGAAATCTGCAATGGGATACCTCTGAATGCAATGAAGCTTTCGGTGACAAAGGAAATATCCTCAGATGAAAAGTAGGAAGAAGCTTTCTTAGAACCTTCTTGGTGATGTGTGAATTCATCTCACAGAATTACACTTATGTTTCATGCAACAGTCCATTATCACTCTTATTGAGAAATCTGAGAAGGATTTCTTTGGATCGCAATGAGGCCTACACTGATAAAGGAAATATCATCAGTTCAAAATGTGAAAGAAGCTTTCTTAGAAACTTCATGGGGATCTGTGAATTCCTCTCACAGAGTTAGAGATTCGTTCTCAGGAAGAAGTGTGGTAACCCTCTTTTCGTGGAATCTGCAAAGTGAGATTTGGGACCCCATTGTGGCCGATGGTGAAAAAGGAAATATCCTCAGATAATGACTAGAGAGAAGCTTTCTGAGAGATTGCTTTCTGATGTGTGACTTCATCACACAGAGTTCCACCCTTCCCTTCTTGGAACAGTTTGCTAACTCTGTTATCTTGTGTTCTGCAAAGTGATATTTGGGAGCTCATTGAGGGCTATTGTGAAAAAGGAAATATCCTCAGATGAATACTGGAAAGAAGCATTCTGAGAAACTGCATTGCGATGTGTGAATGCAAGTCACAGAGTTACACCTTTCCCTTCAGTGTTCAGTGTGCTAACACAATTTTCTGGAAATCTGCAATGGGATCCTTCTGAACGCAATGAAGCTTACGGTGACAAAGGAAATATCCTTAGATGAAAACTAGAAAGAAGCTTTCTTAGAAACTTCTTGGTGATGTGTGAATTCATCTCACACAGTTACACTTACGTTTCCGGCAACAGTCCAGTATCACTGTTTTTGAGGAACCTGAGAAGGACTTCTTTGGATAGCTTTGAGGCCTACGCTGACAAAGGAAAAATCATCAGCTCAAATCGTGAAAGAAGGTTTCTGCGAAACTTCTTTGTGATCTGTGAATTCCTCTCACAGAGTTACAGCTTAGTTCTCAGGAAGCAGTTTGCTAACACTCTTTTCGTGGAATCTCCAAAGTGAGATTTGGGAGCCCGAAGGGGCCCATGGTGAAAAAGGAAATATCCTCAGATTATAACTAGAGTAGAAGCTTTCTTAGAGATTGCTTCCTGATGTGTGACTTCATCACGCAGAGTTCCACACTTCCCTTTTTGGAACAGTTTGCTAACTCTGTTATCTTGTGTACTGCAAAGTGATATTTGGAGCTCATTGATGGCTATGGTGAAAAAGGAAATATCCTCAGATGAAAACTGGAAAAAAGCCTTCTGAGAAACTGCATTGCGATGTGTGAATGCAACTCACGGAGTTACACCTTTCCCTTCAGTGTTCAGTGTGCTAACACAGTTTTCTGGAAATCTGTAATGGGATAATTCCGAACACAATGAAGCTAACGTTGACAAAGGAAATATCCTCAGCTGAAAAGTAGAAAGAAGCTTTCCTATTTACCTCTTGGTGATGTGTGAATTCATCTCACAGAGTTACACTTATGGTTCCTGCAACAGTCCATTATCACTCTTTTTTAGGAAACTGAGGAAGACTTCTTTGGATCGCATTGAGGCTTGCGATGATAATGGAACTATCATCAGTTCAAAACGTGAAAGAAGCTTTCTGAGAAACTTCTTTGTGATCTTTGAATTCCTATCACAGAGTTACAGCTTAGTTCTCTGGAAGCAGTTTGCTAACACTCTTTTCGGGAATCTGCAAAGCGAGATTTGGAGCCCTTAGGGGCCCATGGTGAAATAGGAAATATCCTCAGAAAATAACTAGAGAGAAGCTTACTGAGAGATTGATTTCTGATGCATGACTTCATCACATATAGTCCCAACCTTCCCTTCTTCGAACAGATTGCTAACTCTGTTGTGTTGTGTTCTGCAAAGTGATATTTGGTAGCTCATTGAGAGCTATGTTGAAAAAGGAAATATCCTCAGATCAAAACTGGAAGGAAACCGTCTGATTAAGTGCATTGCGATGTGTGAGTGCAACTCACAGAGTTACAAGTTTCTCTTCACTGTTCAGCTGGCTGACACAGTTTTTTGGAAATCTGCAATGGGATTCTTCTGAACGCAATGAAGCTTATGGTGACAAAGGAAATATCCTCAAATGAAAACTAGAAAGAAGTTTTCTTAGAAACTTCTTGGAGATGAGAGAATTCATCTCACAGAGTTATACTTATGCTTCCTGCAAGAGTCCATTATCACTGTTTTTGAAGAAACTGAGAAGGAATACTTTGGATCGCATTGAGGCCTACGCTGATAAAGGAAATATCATCATTTCAAAACGTGAAAGAAGCTTTCTGAGAAACTTCTTTGTGATCTTTGAATTCCTATCACAGAGTTACAGCTTAGGTCTCAGGAAGCAGTTTGCTAACACTCTTTTCGTGGAATCTACAAAGTGAGATTTGGGAGCCCTTAGGGGCCCAAGGTGAAATAGGAAATATCCTCAGACAATAACTAGAGAGAAGCTTACTGAGAGATTGCTTTCTGATGTGTGACTTCATCACACAGAGTTCCACCCTTCCCTTCTTGGAACAGCTTGCTAACTCTGTTGTGTTTGGTTGGGCAAAGTGATATTTGGGAGCTCATTGAGGGCTATGTTGAAGAAAGAAATATCCTCACATGAAAACTGGAAAGAAGCCTTCTGAGAAACTGCATTGCGATGGGATAATGCAACTCACAGAGTGACACGATTCACTTCAGTGTTCAGTTTGCTAACACAGTTTTCTGGAAATCTGCATTGGGATACTTCTTAAACCAATGACGCTTATGGTGACAAAGGAAATATCCTCAGATGAAAACTAGAAAGAAGCTTTCTTAGAAACTTCTTGGTGATGAGAGAATTCATCTCACAGAGTTATAGTTATGCTTCCTGCAAGAGTCCATTATCACTGTTTTTGAAGAAACTGAGAAGGAATACTTTGGATCGCATTGAGGCCTACGCTGATAAAGGAAATATCATCATTTCAAAACGTGAAAGAAGCTTTCTGAGATACTTCTTTGTGATCTTTGAATTCCTATCACAGAGTTACAGCTTAGGTCTCAGGAAGCAGTTTGCTAACACTCTTTTCGTGGAATCTACAAAGTGAGATTTGGGAGCCCTTAGGGGCCCAAGGTGAAATAGGAAATATCCTCAGACAATAACTAGAGAGAAGCTTACTGAGAGATTGCTTTCTGATGTGTGACTTCATCACACAGAGTTCCACCCTTCCCTTCTTGGAACAGCTTGCTAACTCTGTTGTGTTGGGTTGGGCAAAGTGATATTTGGGAGCTCATTGAGGGCTATGTTGAAGAAGGAAATATCCTCAAATGAAAACTGGAAAGAAGCCTTCTGAGAAACTGCATTGCGATGGGATAATGCAACTCACAGAGTGACACGATTCACTTCAGTGTTCAGTTTGCTAACACAGTTTTCTGGAAATCTGCATTGGGATACTTCTTAAACCAATGACGCTTAGGGTGACAAAGGAAATATCCTCAGATGAAAACTAGAAAGAAGCTTTCTTTGAAACTTATTGGTCATCTCTGAAATCGTCTGTCTCACAGAGTTGCACTTAGGTTTCAGGCAACAGTCCGTTATCAGTGTTTATGAGGGACCTGAGAAGGACTTCTTTGGATCGCATTGCTCCCTTCGCTGATAAAGGAAATATCATCTGTTCAAAACGTGAAAGAAGCTTTTTGAGAAACTTCTTTGTGATCTGTGAATTACTATCACGGAGTTACAGCTTAGTTCTCAGGAAGCGGTTTGCTAACACTCTTTTCGTGGAATCTGTAAAGTGAGATTACGGAGCCCATAGTGGCCCATGGTGAAAAAGGAAATATCCTCAGATAATTACTACAGAGAAGGTTACAAAGAGATTGCTTTCTGATATGTGACTTCATAACACACCGTTCCACCTTTCCCTTCTTGGACCAGTTTGCTCATTCTGTTTTGTTGGGTTCTGCAAAGTGATATTTCGGAGCTCATTGAGGGTTATGTCGAAAAAGGAAATATCCTCAGATCAAAACTGGAAAGAAGCCTTCTGAGAAACTGCATTGCGATGTGTGAATGCAACTCAAAGAGTTACACGTTTCTCTTCAGTGTTCAGTGTGCTTACATTGTTTTTTGGAAATCTGCAATGGAATATTTCTGAACACAATGAAGCTTACGGTGACAAAAGAAATATCCTAGATGAAAACTAGAAAGAAGCTCTCCTAGAAACTTCTCGGTGATGAGTGAATTCATCTCACAGAGTTACACTTATTTTTCCTGGAAAAATCCATTATCACTGTTTTTGAGGTACCTGAGAAGGAATACTTTGGATCGTATCGAGGCCTACGCTGAGAAATAAAATATCATCAGTTGAAAACGTGAAAGAAGCTTTCTGAGAAACTTCTTTGTGATCTGTGAATTCCACTCACAGAGTTACAGCTTAGTTCTCCGGAAGCAGTTTGCTAACACTCTTTTCCTGGAATGTGCAAAGTGAGATTTGGGAGGCCCATAGGGGCACATGGTGAAAAAGGAAATATCCTCAGATAATAACTACAGAGAAGTTTACTGAGAGATTGCTTTTTGATGTGTGACTTCATCACACAGATGTTCCACCCTTCCCTTCTTGGAACAGTTTACTAACTCTGATATCTTGTGTTCTGCAAAGTGATATTTGGGAGCTCATTGAGGGCTATGGTGGAAAAGGAAATATCCTCAGATGAAAACTGGAAAGAAGCCTTCTGAGAAACTGCATTGTGATGTGCGAATGCAACTCACAGAGTTTCACCTTTCTCTTCAGTGTTCAGTGTGCTAACACAGTTTTCTGGAGATATACAATGGGATACTTCCGAACGCAGTGACGCTTATGGTGACAAAGGAAATATTCTCACATGAAAACTAGAAAGAAGCTTTCTTAGAAACTTCTTGATGATATGTGAATTCATCTCACAGAGTTACCCTTATGTTTCCTGCAACAGTCCATTATCACTGTTTTTGAGGAACCTGAGAAGGACTTCTTTGGATCGCATTGAGGCCTACGCCGATAAAGGAAATATCATCAGTTCAAAACGTGAAAGAAGCTTTCTGAGAAACTTCTTTGTGATCTGTGAATTCCTCTCACGGGGTTACAGCTTAGTTCTCAGGAATCAGTTTGCTATCACTCTTTTCGTGGAATCTGCAAAGTGGGATTTGGGAGGCCATAGGGGCCCATGGTGAAAAAGGAAATATCCTCAGATGAAAACTGGAAAGAAGCCTTCTGAGAAACTGCGTTTCGATGTGTGAATGCAACCCACAGAGTTACACCTCTCTCTTCAGTGTTCAGTGTGCTGACACAGTTTTCTGGAAATCTGCAATGGGATACTTCTGAACGCAATGAATCTAACGGTGACAAAGGAAATATCCTCAGTTGAAAATTAGAAAGAAGCTTTCCTAGAAACTTCTTGGTGATGTGTGATTTCCTCTCACAGAGTTACACTTATGTTTTCTGCAACAGTCCATTATCACTGTTTTTGAGGAACCTGAGGACTTCTTCGGATAGCATTGAGGCCTACGCTGATAAAGGAAATATCATCAGTTAAAAAGATGAAAAAAGCTTTCTGAGAAACTTCTTTGTGATCCGCGAATTCCTCTCACTGAGTTACAGCTTAGTTCTCAGGAAGCAGATTGCTAACACTCTTTTCATGTAATCTGCAAAGTGAGATTTGGGAGCCCATAGGGGCCTATGCTGAAAAAGGAAATATCCTCAGATAATAAGTAGAGAGAAGCTTTCTGAGAGATTGCTTTCTGATGTGTGACTTCATCACACAGAGTTCCACCCTTCCCTTCTTGGAACAGCTTGCTAACTCTGTTTTGTTGGGTTGGGCAAAGTGATATTTGGGAGCTCATTGAGGGCTATGTTGAAGAAAGAAATATCCTCACATGAAAACTGGAAAGAAGCCTTCTGAGAAACTGCATTGCGATGGGATAATGCAACTCACAGAGTGACACGATTCACTTCAGTGTTCAGTTTGCTAACACAGTTTTCTGGAAATCTGCATTGGGATACTTCTTAAACCAATGACGCTTATGGTGACAAAGGAAATATCCTCAGATGAAAACTAGAAAGAAGCTTTCTTAGAAACTTCTTGGTGATGAGAGAATTCATCTCACAGAGTTATACTTATGCTTCCTGCAAGAGTCCATTATCACTGTTTTTGAAGAAACTGAGAAGGAATACTTTGGATCGCATTGAGGCCTACGCTGATAAAGGAAATATCATCATTTCAAAACGTGAAAGAAGCTTTCTGAGATACTTCTTTGTGATCTTTGAATTCCTATCACAGTGTTACAGCTTAGGTCTCAGGAAGCAGTTTGCTAACACTCTTATCGTGGAATCTACAAAGTGAGATTTGGGAGCCCTTAGGTGCCCAAGGTGAAATAGGAAATATCCTCAGACAATAACTAGAGAGAAGCTTACTGAGAGATTGCTTTCTGATGTGTGACTTCATCACACAGAGTTCCACCCTTCCCTTCTTGGAACAGCTTACTGACTCTGTTGTGTTGGGTTGGGCAAAGTGATATTTGGGAGCTCATTGAGGGCTATGTTGAAGAAGGAAATATCCTCAAATGAAAACTGGAAAGAAGCCTTCTGAGAAACTGCATTGCGATGGGATAATGCAACTCACAGAGTGACACGATTCACTTCAGTGTTCAGTTTGCTAACACAGTTTTCTGGAAATCTGCATTGGGATACTTCTTAAACCAATGACGCTTAGGGTGACAAAGGAAATATCCTCAGATGAAAACTAGAAAGAAGCTTTCTTTGAAACTTATTGGTGATCTCTGAAATCGTCTGTCTCACAGAGTTGCACTTAGGTTTCAGGCAACAGTCCGTTATCAGTGTTTATGAGGGACCTGAGAAGGACTTCTTTGGATCGCATTGCTCCCTTCGCTGATAAAGGAAATATCATCTGTTCAAAACGTGAAAGAAGCTTTTTGAGAAACTTCTTTGTGATCTGTGAATTACTATCACGGAGTTACAGCTTAGTTCTCAGGAAGCGGTTTGCTAACACTCTTTTCGTGGAATCTGTAAAGTGAGATTACGGAGCCCATAGTGGCCCATGGTGAAAAAGGAAATATCCTCAGATAATTACTACAGAGAAGGTTACAAAGAGATTGCTTTCTGATGTGTGACTTCATAACACACCGTTCCACCTTTCCCTTCTTGGACCAGTTTGCTCATTCTGTTTTGTTGGGTTCTGCAAAGTGATATTTCGGAGCTCATTGAGGGTTATGTCGAAAAAGGAAATATCCTCAGATCAAAACTGGAAAGAAGCCTTCTGAGAAACTGCATTGCAATGTGTGAATGCAACTCAAAGAGTTACACGTTTCTCTTCAGTGTTCAGTGTGCTTACATTGTTTTTTGGAAATCTGCAATGGAATATTTCTGAACACAATGAAGCTTACGGTGACAAAAGAAATATCCTAGATGAAAACTAGAAAGAAGCTCTCCTAGAAACTTCTCGGTGATGAGTGAATTCATCTCACAGAGTTACACTTATTTTTCCTGGAAAAATCCATTATCACTGTTTTTGAGGTACCTGAGAAGGAATACTTTGGATCATATCGAGGCCTACGCTGAGAAATAAAATATCATCAGTTGAAAACGTGAAAGAAGCTTTCTGAGAAACTTCTTTGTGATCTGTGAATTCCACTCACAGAGTTACAGCTTAGTTCTCCGGAAGCAGTTTGCTAACACTCTTTTCCTGGAATGTGCAAAGTGAGATTTGGGAGCCCATAGGGGCACATGGTGAAAAAGGAAATATCCTCAGATAATAACTACAGAGAAGTTTACTGAGAGATTGCTTTTTGATGTGTGACTTCATCACACAGAGTTCCACCCTTCCCTTCTTGGAACAGTTTACTAACTCTGATATCTTGTGTTCTGCAAAGTGATATTTGGGAGCTCATTGAGGGCTATGGTGGAAAAGGAAATATCCTCAGATGAAAACTGGAAAGAAGCCTTCTGAGAAACTGCATTGTGATGTGCGAATGCAACTCACAGAGTTTCACCTTTCTCTTCAGTGTTCAGTGTGCTAACACAGTTTTCTGGAGATATACAATGGGATACTTCCGAACGCAGTGACGCTTATGGTGACAAAGGAAATATTCTCACATGAAAACTAGAAAGAAGCTTTCTTAGAAACTTCTTGATGATATGTGAATTCATCTCACAGAGTTACCCTTATGTTTCCTGCAACAGTCCATTATCACTGTTTTTGAGGAACCTGAGAAGGACTTCTTTGGATCGCATTGAGGCCTACGCCGATAAAGGAAATATCATCAGTTCAAAACGTGAAAGAAGCTTTCTGAGAAACTTCTTTGTGATCTGTGAATTCCTCTCACGGGGTTACAGCTTAGTTCTCAGGAAGCAGTTTGCTATCACTCTTTTCGTGGAATCTGCAAAGTGGGATTTGGGAGGCCATAGGGGCCCATGGTGAAAAAGGAAATATCCTCAGATGAAAACTGGAAAGAAGCCTTCTGAGAAACTGCGTTTCGATGTGTGAATGCAACCCACAGAGTTACACCTCTCTCTTCAGTGTTCAGTGTGCTGACACAGTTTTCTGGAAATCTGCAATGGGATACTTCTGAACGCAATGAATCTAACGGTGACAAAGGAAATATCCTCAGTTGAAAATTAGAAAGAAGCTTTCCTAGAAACTTCTTGGTGATGTGTGATTTCCTCTCACAGAGTTACACTTATGTTTTCTGCAACAGTCCATTATCACTGTTTTTGAGGAACCTGAGGACTTCTTCGGATAGCATTGAGGCCTACGCTGATAAAGGAAATATCATCAGTTAAAAACATGAAAAAAGCTTTCTGAGAAACTTCTTTGTGATCCGCGAATTCCTCTCACTGAGTTACAGCTTAGTTCTCAGGAAGCAGATTGCTAACACTCTTTTCATGTAATCTGCAAAGTGAGATTTGGGAGCCCATAGGGGCCTATGCTGAAAAAGGAAATATCCTCAGATAATAAGTAGAGAGAAGCTTTCTGAGAGATTGCTTTCTGATGTGTGACTTCATCACACAGAGTTCCACCCTTCCCTTCTTGGAACAGTTTGCTAAAACTGTTGTGTTGGGTTGGGCAAAGTGATATTTGGGAGCTCATTGAGGGCTATGTTGAAGAAAGAAATATCCTCACATGAAAACTGGAAAGAAGCCTTCTGAGAAACTGCATTGCGATGGGATAATGCAACTCACAGAGTGACACGATTCACTTCAGTGTTCAGTTTGCTAACACAGTTTTCTGGAAATCTGCATTGGGATACTTCTTAAACCAATGACGCTTACGGTGACAAAGGAAATATCCTGAGATGAGAACTAGAAAGAAGCTTTCCTAGAAACTTCTTGGTGATGTGTGAATTCATCTCACAGTGTTACTCTTATGTTTCCTGCAACAGTCCATTATCACTGTTTTTGAGGAACCTGAGAAGGACTTCTTTGCATCGTATTGAGGCCTACGCCGATAAAGGAAATATCATCAGTACAAAACGTGAAAGAAGCTTTCTGAGAAACTTCTTTGTGATCTGTGAATTCCTCTCACGGAGTTACAGCTTAGTTCTCAGGAAGCAGTTTGCTATCACTCTTTTCGTGGAATCTGCAAACTGGGATTTGGGAGGCCATAGGGGCCCATGGTGAAAAAGGAAATACCCTCAGATAATAAGTACAGAGAAGCTTTCTGAGAGGTTGCTTTCTGATGTGTGACTTCATCAGACAGAGTTCCACCCTTCCCTTCTTGGAACAGTTTGCTCACTCTGTTCCGTTGGGTTCTGCAAAGTGTTATTTGGGAGCTCATTGAGGGCGTTGGTGAAAAAGGAAATATCCTCAGACGAAAACTTTAAAGAAGCCTTTGAGAAACAGCATTGCGATGTGTGAATGCAACTCACTGAGTGGCACCTTTCTCTTCAGTGTTCATTGTGCTAACACAGTTTTCTGGAAATCTGCAATGGGATACTTCTGAACGCAATGAAGCTTACAGTGACAAAGGAAATATCCTCAGATGAAAACTTAAAAGAAGCTTTCCTAGAAACTTCTTGCTGATGTGTGAATAAATCTCAGGATGTTGCACATATGTTTCGTGCAACAGTCCATTATCACTGTTTTTGAGGAATCTGAGAAGGACTTCTTTGGATCGCATTGAGGCCTACGCTGATAAAGGACATATCATCAGTTCAAAACGTGAAAGAATCTTTCTGAGAAACTTCTTTCTGATCTGTGAATTCCCTCACAGATTTACAGCTTAGTTCTCTGGAAGGAGTTTGCTAACACTCTTTTCGTACAATCTGCAAGTGAGATTTGGAAGCTCATAGTTGCCCAAGGTGAAAATGGATATAACCTCAGATAATAACTACAGAAAAGCTTTCTGAGAGATTGCTTTCTGATGTGTGACTTCATCACCCAGAGTTCCACTCTTCCCTTCTTAGAACTGTTTGCTAACTCTGTGGTCTTGTGTTCTGCAAAGTGATATTTGGGAGCTCATTGAGGGATATGGTGAAAACGGAAATATCCTCAGATGAAAACTGTAAGGAAGCCTTCTGAGAAACTGCATTGCGATGTGTGAATTCAACTCAGAGAGTTACACCTTTCCCTTCAGTGTTCAAGGTGCTTACACAGTTTTCTGGAAATCTTCAACGAGATACTTCATAAGGCAATGAAGCTTATGGTGACAAAGGAAATATCCTCAGATGAAAACTAAAAAGAAGCTTTCCAAGGAACTTCTTGGTATTGTGTGAATTCATCTTACAGAGTTACACTTATTTCTCCAGCAACAATCCATTATCACTGTTTTTGAGGTACCTGAGAAGGAATACTTTGGATCGCATTGAGGCCTACTCTGATAAATAAAATATCATCAGTTCAAAACGTGAAAAAAGCTTTCTGAGAAACCACTTTGGGATCTGTGCATTCCTCTCAGAGAGTTACAGCTTAGTTCTCAGGGACCAGTTTGCTAACACTCTTTTCGTGGAACTTGCAATGTGAGATTTGGGAGCCCATAGGGGCCCATGGTGAAAAAGGAAATATCCTCAGATAATAACTACAGAGAAGCTTTCACAGAGATTGCTTTCTGATGGGTGACTTCATCACACAGATTTCCACCCTTCCCTTCTGCAACAGTTTTCTAACTCTGTTATCTTGTGTTCTGCAAAGTGATATTTGGGAGCTCATTGAGACTATGATGAAAAAGTAAATATCCTCAGATGAAAACAGGAAAGTAGCCTTCTGAGAAACTGTATTGTGATGTGTGAATGCAAGTCACAGAGTTAAACCTTTCTCTTCAGTGTTCAGTGTCCTAACACAGTTTTCTGGATATCGGCAATGGGACACTTCTGAACGCAATGAAGATTACAGTGACAAAGGAAGTATCCTCAGTCGGAAACTAGAAAGAAGCTTCTTAGAAAATTCTTGGTGATCTGTGAATTCATCTCACAGCGTTACACTTATGTGTCAGGCAAAGGTCCGTTAACAATGTTTTTGAGGAAGCTGGGAAGACATCTTTGGATCATATTGAGGCCTACGCTGATAAAGGAAATATCATCAGTTTAAAACGTGAAAGAAGCTTTCGGAGAAACTTCTTTGTGATCTGTGAATTCCTCTCACAGAGTTATAGGTTGGTTCTCAGAAAGCAGTTTGCTAACACTCTTCCTGGAATCTGAAAATTGAGATTTGGGAGCCCATAGGGGCCCATGGTGAAAAACGAAATATCCTCAGATAATAACTAGAGAGAAGCTTTCTGAGAGATTGCTTTCTGATGTGTGACTTCATCACACGGAGTTCCACACTTCCATTTTGGGAACAGTTTGCTAACTCGGTTAACTTGTGTTCTGGAAAGTGATATTTGGGAGCTTATTGAGGGCTACGGTGAAAAAGGAAATAGACTCAGATGAAAACTGGAAAGAAGCATTCTGAGAAACTGCATTGCGATGTGTGAATGCAACTCACAGAGTTAGCCCTCTCTCGTCAGTGTTCAGTGTGCTAACACAGTTTTCTGGAAATCTGCAATGGGATATTTCTGAATTCAATGAAGCATACGGTGACAAAGGAAACATCCTCAGATGAAAACTAGAAAGATACTTTCTTAGAAACTACTTGGTGATGTGTGAATTCATCTCACAGAGTTACACTTATGTTTCGTGGAGCAGTCCATTAACACTGTCTTTGAGGAATCTGAGAACGGCTTCTTTGGATCGCATTGAGGCCTTCGCTGATAAAGGAAATTTCATCCGTTCAAAACGTGAAAGAAGCTTTCTGAGAAACGTCTTTCTGATCTGTGAGCTAATCTCACAGACTTATAACTTAGACTTCAGGAAGCAGTGTGCTAACACTCTTTTCGTGGAATCTGTATAGTGATATTTGGGAGCCCATAGGGGCAAATGGTGAAAAAGGAAATATCCTCACCTAATAACTAGAGAGAAGCTTTCTGAGAGATTCCTTTCTGATGTGTTGCTTCATCACACAGAGTTTCCCCCTTCCCTTCTTGTAACAGTTTACTAACACTGTTGTCGTGGATTCTGTAAAGGTATATTTGGGAGCTCATTGAGGGCTATGGTGAAAAAGGAAATATCCTCACATAATAACTAAAGAGAAGCTGTCCGAGAAACTGCATTGCCATGTGTGAATGCAACTCACAGAGTTACACGTTTCTCTTCATTGATCAGTTTGTTAACGCAGTTTTCTGGAAATCTGCAATTAGATACTTCATAGCGCAATGAACCTTACAGTGACAAAGGAAATATCCACAGATGAAAACTAGAAAGAAGCTTTCTAAGAAACTTCTTAGTAATGTGTGAATTCATCTCACAGAGCTACACTTATGTTTCGTGGAGCAGTCCATTAACACTGTCTTTGAGGAATCTGAGAACGGCTTCTTTGGATCGCATTGAGGCCATCGCTGATAAAGGAAATTTCATCCGTTCAAAACCTGAAAGAAGCTTTCTGAGAAACTTCTTTCTGATCTGTGAGTTCATCTCACCGACTTATAACTTAGACTTCAGGAAGCAGTTTGCTAACACTCTTTTCGTGGAATCTGTAAAGTGATATTTGGGAGCCCTTAGGGGCCCATGGTGAAAAAGGAAATATCCTCACCTAATAACTAGAGAGAAGCTTTCTGAGAGATTCCTTTCTGATGTGTGGCTTCATCACACAGAGTTCCACACTTCCCTTCTTGGAACAGTTTGCTAACACTGCTGTCGTGGATTCTGCAAAGTTATATTTGGGAGCTCATTGAGGTCTATGGTGAAAAAGGAAATATCCTCACATAATAACTAAAGAGAAGCTTTCTGAGAAACTGCATTGCCATGTGTGAATGCAACTCATAGAGTTACACGTTTCTCCTCAGTGATCAGTTTGTTAACACAGTTTTCTGCAAATCTGCAATTAGATACTTCATAGCGCAATGAACCTTACGGTGACAAATGAAATATCCACAGATGAAAACTAGAAAGAAGCTTTTGTAGAAACTTCTTGGTAATGTGTGAATTCATCTCACAGAGTTACACTTATGTTTAATAGAGCAGTCCATTAACACTGTCTTTGAGGAATCTGAGAACAGCGTCTTTGGATCGCATTGAGGCCTACGCTGATAAAGGAAATTTCATCCGTTCAAAGCGTGAAAGAAGCTTTCTGAGAAACGTCTTTCTGATCTGTGTGTTCATCTCATAGACTTATAACTTAGACTTCAGGAAGCAGTTTGCTAACACTCTTTTCGTGGAATCTGTAAAGTGATATTTGGGAGCCCATAGGGGCCCATGGTGAAAAAGGAAATATCCTCACCTAATAACTAGAGAGAAGCTTTCTGAGAGATTCCTTTCTGATGTGTGGTTCATCACACAGAGTTCCACCCTTAACTTCTTGGAACAGTTTGCTAATACTTTTGTCATGGATTCTGCAAAGGTATATTTGGGAGATCATTGAGGGCTATGGTGAAAAAGGAAATAACCTCACATAATAACTAAACAGAAGTTTTCCGAGAAACTGCATTGCCATGTGTGAATGCAACTCACAGAGTTACACGTTTCTCCTCAATGATCAGTTTGTTAACACAGTTTTCTGGAAATCTGCAATTAGATATTTCATAGCGCAATGAACCTTACGGTGACAAAGGAAATATCCACAGATGAAAACTAGACATCAGATTTCTTAGAACCTTTTTTATTGATGTGTGAATTCATCTCACAGAGTTACACTTATGTTTCGTGGAGCAG
Organism: Rhinopithecus roxellana; assembly: GCF_007565055.1. Classification (NCBI taxonomy): domain Eukaryota; kingdom Metazoa; phylum Chordata; class Mammalia; order Primates; family Cercopithecidae; genus Rhinopithecus; species Rhinopithecus roxellana. The sequence goes on from NC_044559.1 coordinate 88,789,907, forward strand.
TCCATTAACACTGTCTTTGAGGAATCTGAGAACGGCTTCTTTGGATCGCATTGAGGCCTACGCTGATAAAGGAAATTTCATCCGTTCAAAACGTGAAAGAAGATTTCTGAGAAACGTCTTTCTGTTCTGTGAGTTCATGTCAGAGACTTATAACATAGACTTCAGGAAGCAGTTTACTAACACTCTTTTCGTGGAATCTGTAAAGTGATATTTGGGAGCCCATAGGGGCCCATGGTGAAAAAGGAAATATCCTCACCTAATAACTAGAGAGAAGCTTTCTGAGAGATTGCTTTCTGATGTGCGGCTTCATCACACAGAGTTCCACCCTTCCCTTCTATGAACAGTTTGCTAACACTGCTGTTGTGGATTCTGCAAAGATATATTTGGGAGCTCATTGAGGGCTATGGTGAAAAAGGAAATATCCTCACATAATAACTAAAGAGAAGCTTTCCGAGAAACTGCATTGCCATGTGTGAATGCAACTCACAGAGTTACACGTTTCTCCTGAGTGATCAGTTTGTTAACACAGTTTTCTGGAAATCTGCAATTAGATACTTCATAGCGCAATTAACCTTACGGTGACAAAGGAAATAACCACAGATGAAAACTAGAAAGAAGCTTTCTTAGAAACTTCTTGGTAATGTGTGAGTTCATCTCACAGAATTACACTTATGTTTCGTGGAGCAGTCCATTAACACTGTCTTTGAGGTCTCTGAGAATGGCTTCCTTGGATCGCATTGAGGCCTACGCTGATAAAGGAAATTTCGTCCGTTCAAAACGTGAAAGAAGCTTTCTGAGAAACGTCTTTCTGATCTGTGAGTTCATCTCACAGACTTATAACTTAGACTTCAGGAAGCAGTTTGCTAACACTCTTTTCGTGAAATCTGTAAAGTGATAATTGGTGCCCATTGGGGCCCATGGTGGAAAAGGAAATATCCTCACCTAATAACTAGAGAGAAGCTTTCTGAGAGATTCCTTTCAGATGTGTGGCTTCATCACACAGAGTTCCCCCCTTCCCTTCTTGTAACAGTTTGCTAACACTGTTGTCGTGGATTCTGTAAAGGTATATTTGGGAGCTCATTGAGTTCTATGTGAAAAAGGAAATATCCTCACATAATAATTAAAGAGAAGCTTTTGGAGAAACTGAATTGCCATGTGTGAATGCAACTCACAGAGTTACACGTTTCTCTTCAGTGATCAGTTTGTTTACACAGTTTTCTGGAAGTCTGGAATTAGATAGTTCATAGCGCAAGGAACCTTATGGTGACAAAGGAAATATCCACAGATGAAAACTAGAAAGAAGTTTTCGTAGAAACTTCTTGGTGATGTGTGAATTCATCTCACAGAGTTACACTTATGTTTCGTGGAGCAGTCCATTAACACTGTCTTTGAGGAATCTGAGAACGGCTTCTTTGGATCGCATTGAGGCCTATGCTGATAAAGGAAATTTCATCCGTTCTAAACGTGTAAGAAGCTTTCTGGGAAACGTCTTTCTGATCTGTGAGGTCATCTCACAGACTTATAACTTAGACTTCAGGAAGCAGTTTGCTAACAGTCTTTTCGTGGAATCTGTAAAGTGATATTTGGGAGCCCATAGGGGCCCATAGTGAAAAAGGAAATATCCTCACCTAATAATTACAGAGAAGCTTTCTGAGAGATTCTTTTCTGATGTGTGGCTTCATCATACAGAGTTCCACCCTTCCCTTCTTGGAACAGTTACCTAACACTGTTGTCGTGGATTCTGCAAAGGTATATTTGGGAGCTCATTGAGGGCTATGGTGAAAAAGGAAATATCCTCACATAATAACTAAAGAGAAGCTTTCCGAGAAACTGCATTGCCATGTGTGAATGCAACTCACAGAATTACACGTTTCTGCTCAGTGATCAGTTTGTAAACAGAGTTTTCTGGAAATCTGCAGTTAGATACTTCATAGCGCTATGAACCTTATGGTGACAAAGGAAATATCCACAGATGAAAACTAGAAAGAAGCTTTCTTAGAAACTTCTTGGTAATGTGTGAATTCATCTCACAGAGTTACACTTTTGTTTTGTGGAGCAGTCCATTAACACTGTCTTTGAGGAATCTGAGAACGGCTTCTTTGGATCGCATTGAGGCCTGCGGTGATAAAGGAAATTTCATCCGTTCGAATCGTGAAAGAAGCTTTCTGAGAAACATCTTTCTGATCTGTGAGTTCATCTCACAGACTTATAACTTAGACTTCAGGAAGCAGTTTGCTAACACTCTTTTCGTGGAATCTGTAAAGTGATAATTGGTGCCCATTGGGGCCCACGGTGAAAAAGAAAATTTCCTCACCTAATAAGTAGAGAGAAGCTTTCTGAGAGATTCCTTTCAGATGTGTGGCTTCATCACACAGAGGTCCCCCCTTCCCTTCTTGTAACACTTTGCTAACACTGTTGTCGTGGTTTCTGTAAAGGTATATTTGGGAGCTCATAGAGGGCTATGGTGAAAAAGGAAATATCCTCACATAATAACTAAAGAGAAGCTTTCGGAGAAACTGCATTGCCATGTGTGAATGCAACTCACAGAGTTAAACGTTTCTCTTCAGTGATCAGTTTGTTAACACAGTTTTCTGGAAATCTGGAATTAGATACTTCATAGTGCAAGGAACCTTATGGTGACAAAGGAAATATCCATAGATGAAAACTAGAAAGAAGTTTTCGTAGAAACTTATTGGTGATGTGTGAATTCATCTCACAGAGTTACACTTATGTTTCGTGGAGCAGTCCATTAACACTGTCTTTGAGGAATCTGAGAACGGCTTCTTTGGATCGCATTGAGGCCTACGCTGATAAAGGAAATTTCATCCGTTCTAAAAGTGTAAGAAGCTTTCTGAGAAACGTCTTTCTGTTCTGTGAGTTCATCTCACAGACTTATAACTTAGACTTCAGGAAGCAGTTTGCTAACACTCTTTTTGTGGAATCTGTAAAGTGATATTTGGGAGCCCATAGGGGCCCATGGTGAAAAAGGAAATATCCTAACCTAACAACTAGAGAGAAGCTTTCTGAGAGATTCCTTTCTGATGTGTGGCTTCATCACACAGAGTTCCAACCTTCCCTTCTTGGAACAGTTTGCTAACACTGCTGTTGTGGATTCTGCAAAGGTATATTTGGGAGCTCATTGAGGACTAGGGTGAAAAAGGATATAACCTCACATAATAACTAAAGAGCAGCTTTCCGAGAAACTGCATTGCCATGTGTGAATGCAACTCATAGAATTACACGTTTCTCCTCAGTGATCAGTTTGTTAACAGAGTTTTCTGGAAATCTGCAGTTAGATACTTCATAGCGCAATGAACCTTGCGGTGACAAAGGAAATATCCACAGATGAAAACTAGAAATTAGCTTTCTTAGAAACTTCTTGGTGATGTGAGAATTCATCTCACGAGTTACACTTATGTTTTGTGGAGCAGTCCATTAACACTGTCTTTAGGAGTCTGAAACGGCTTCTCTGGATCGCATTGAGGCCTATGCTGATGAAGGACATTTCATCCGTTCAAAACGTGAAGGAAGCTTTGTGATAAACTTCTTTCTGATGTGTGAGTTCGTCTCACAGGCTTATATCTTAGACTTCAGGAAGCAGTTTGCTAACACTCCTTTCGTGGAATGTGTAAAGTGATATTTGGGAACCCATAGGGGCCCATGATGAAAAAGGAAATATCCTCACATAATAACTAGAGAGAAGCTTTCAGAGAGATTCCTTTCTGATGTGTGGCTTCATCACAAAGAATTCCACCCTTCCCTTCTTGGAACAGTTTGGTAACACTGCTGTCGTGGATTCTGCAAAGGTATATTTGGGAGCTCATTCAGTGCTATGGTGAAAAAGGAAATATCCTCACATAATAACTAAAGAGAAGCTTTCTTAGAAACTGCATTGCCATGTGTGAATGCAACTCACAGAGTTACACATTTCTCCTGAGTGATCAGTTTGTTAACACAGTTTTCTGGAAATCTGCAATTAGATACTTCATAGCGCAATGAACCTTACGATGACAGAGGAAATATCCACAGATGAAAACTAGAAAGAAGCTATCATAGAAACTTCTTGGTGATGTGTGAATTCATCTCACAGAGTTACACTTATGTTTCGTGGAGCAGTGCATTAGCACTGTCTTTGAGGAATCTGAGAACGGCTTCTTTGGATCGCATTGAGGCCTACGGTGATAAAGGAAATTTCATCCGTTCAAATCGTGAAAGAAGCTTTCTGAGAAACTTCTTTCTGATCTGTGAGTTCATCTCACAGACTTTTAACTTAGTCTTCAGGAAGCAGTTTGCTAACACTCTTTTCGTGGAATCTGTAAAGTGATAATTGGTGCCCATAGGGACCGATGGTGAAAAAGGAAATATCCTCACCTAATAACTAGAGAGAAGCTTTCTGAGAGATTCCTTTCTGATGTGTGGCTTCATCATACAGAGTTCCACCCTTCCCTTCTTACAACAGTTACCTAACACTGTTGTCGTGGATACTGCAAAGGTATATTTGGGAGCTCATTGAGGGCTATGGTGAAAAACGAAATATCCTCACATAATAACTAAGGAGAAGCTTTCTGAGAAAATGCATTGCCATGTGTGAATGCAACTCACAGAGTTACATGTTTCTCCTCAGTGATCAGTTTGTTAACACAGTTTTCTGGAAATCTGCAATTAGATCCTTCAGAGCGCAATGAACCTGACGGTGACAAAGGAAATATCCACAGATGAAAATTAGACATCAGATTTCTTAGACCCTTTTTTATTGATGTGTGAATTCATCTCACAGAGTTACACTTATGTTTCGTGGAGCAGTCCATTAACAGTGTCTTTGAGGAATCTGAAAACGGTTTCTTAGGATCGCATTGAGGCCTTTGCTGATAAAGGAAATTTCATCCGTTCAAAACGTGAAAGAAGCTTTCTGAGAAACTTCTTTCTGATCTGTGAGTTCATCTCACAGACTTATAACTTAGACTTCAGGAAGCAGTTTGCTAACACTCTTTTCGTGGAATCTGTAAAGTGATATTTGGGAGCCCATAGGGGCCCATGGTGAAAAAGGAAATATCCTCAGATAACAACTAGAGAGAAGCTTTCTGAGAGATTCCTTTCTGATGTGTGGCTTCATCACCCAGAGTTCCACCCTTCCGTTCTTGGAACAGTTTGCTAACACGGTTGTCGTGGATTCTGCAATGGTATATTTGGGAGCTCTTTGAGGGCTATGGTGAAAAAGGAAATATCCTCACATAATAACTAAAGAGAAGCTTTCTGAGAAACTGCATTACCATGTGTGAATGCAACTCAGAGAGTTACACGTTTCTCCTCAGTGATCAGTTTGTTAACACAGTTTTCTGGAAATCCGCAATTAGGTACTTCATAGCGCAATGAACCTTACGGTGACGAAGGAAATATCGACAGGTGAAAAATAGAAAGAAGCTTTCTTAGAAACTTCTTGGTGATGCGTGTATTCACCTCACAGAGTTACACTAATGTTTCCTGGAGCAGTCCATTAACACTGTCTTTGAGGTATCTGAGAACGGCTTCTTTGGATCACATTGAGGCCTACGCTGATAAAGGAAATTTCATCCGTTCAAAACGTGAAAGAAGATTTCTGAGAAACGTCTTCCTGGTCTGTCACAGACTTATAACTTAGACTTCAGGAAGCAGTGTGCTAACACTCTTTTCGTGGAATCTGTAAAGTGATATTTGGGAGCCCATAGGGGCCCATGGTGAAAAAGGAAATATCCTCTCATAATAACTAGAGAGAAACTTTCTGAGAGATTCCTTTCTGATGTGTGGCTTCATCACACAGAGTTCCACCCTTCCCTTCTTGGAACAGTTTGCTAACACTGTTGTCGTGGATTCTGCAAATGTATATTTGGGAGCTCATTGAGGGCTATGGTGAAAAAGGAAATATCGTCACATAATAACTAAAGAGAAGCTTTCTGAGAAACTGCATTGCCATGTGTGAATGCAACTCACAGAGTTACACGTTTCTCCTCAGTGATCAGTTTGTTAACACAGTTTTCTGGAAATCTGCAATTACATACTTCACAGCGCAATGAACTTTACGGTGACAAACGAAATATCCACAGATGAAAACGAGACATCAGATTTCTTAGAAACTTTTTGGTGATGTGTGAATTCATCCCACAGAGTTACACTTATGTTTCGTGGAGCAGTCCATTAACACTGTCTTTGAGAAATCTGAGAACGGTTTCTTTGGATTGCATTGAGGCCTACGCTGATAAAGGAAATTTCATCCGTTCAAAACGTGAAAGAAGCTTTCTGAGAAACTTCTTTCTGATCTGTGAGTTCATATCACAGACTTATAACTTAGACTTCAGGAAGCAGTTTGGTAACACTCTTTTCGTGGAATCTGTAAAGTGATATTTGGGAGCCCATAGGGGCCCATGGTGAAAAAGGAAATGTCCTCACATAATAACTAAAGAGAAGCTTTCTGAGAAACTGCATTGCCATGTGTGAATGCAACTCACAGAGGTACACTTTTATCCTCAGTGATCATTTTGTTAACACAGTTTTCAGGAAAACCGCAATTAGATACTTCATAGCGCAATGAACCTTACGGTGACAAAGATAATATCCACAGATGAAAACTAGAAAAAACTTTCCTCGGAACTTCTTGGTGATGTGTGAATTCATCTCACAGAGTTACACTTATGTTTCCTGGAGCAGTCCATTAACACTGTCTTTGAGGAATCTGAGAACGGTTTCTGTGGATCGCATTGAGGCCTACGCTGATAAAGGAAATTTCATCCGTTCAAAACGTGAAAGAAGCTTTCCGAGAAAGGACTTTCTGGTCTGTGAGTTCATCTCACAGACCTATAACTTAGACTTCAGGAAGCATTTTGCTAACACTCTTTTCGTGTAATCCGTAAAGTGATATTTGGGAGCCCATAGGGTCCCATGGTGAAAAAGGAAATATCCTCACATAATAACCAGAGAGAAGATTTCTGAGAGATTCCTTTCTGATCTGTGGCTTCATCACACAGAGTTCCACCCTTCCCTTCTTAGAACCGTTTGCTACCACTGTTGTCATGGATTCTGCAAAGGTATATTTGGGAGCACATTGAGGGCTATGGTGAAAAAGGAAATATCCTCACATAGTAACTAAAGAGAAGCTTTCTGAGAAACTGCATTGCCATGTGTGAATGCAACTCACAGAGTTACACGTTTTTGTTCAGTGATCAGTTTGTTAACACAGTTTTCTGGAAATCTGCAATTAGATACTTCATAGCGCAATGAACCTTACGGTGACAAAGGAAATATCCACAGATGAAAACTAGAAAGAAGTTTTCTTAGAAACTTCTTGGTGATGTGTGAATTCATCTCACCCCGTTATACTTATGTTTCGTGGAGCAGTCCATTAACACTGTATTTGAGGAATCTGAGAATGGCTTCTTTGGATCGCATTGAGCCCTACGCTGATAAAGGAAATTTCTTCCTTTCAAAACGTGAAAGAAGCTTTCTAAGAAACGTCTTTCTCATGCGTGCGATCATCTCACAGACCTATAACTTAGACTTCAGGAAGCAGTTTTCTAACAATCTTTTCATGGAATCTGTAAAGTGATATTTGGGAGCCCTTAGGGGCCAATGGTGAAAAAGTAAATATCCTCACCTAATAACTAGAGAGAAGCTTTCTGAGAGATTCCTTTCTGATGTGTGGCCTCATCACAGAGAGTTCCACACTACCCTTCTTGGAACAGTTTGCTAACACTTTTGTGGTGGATTCTGCAAAGGTATATTTTGGAGCTCATTCAGGGTTGTGGTGAAAAAGGAATTATCCTCACATAATAACTAAAGAGAAGTTTTCTCGGAAACTGCATTGCCATGTGTGAATGCAACTCACAGAGATACACGTTTCTCCTCAGTGATCAGTTTGTTAACATAGTTGTCTGGAAATCTGCAATTAGATACTTCATAGTGCAATGAACCTTACGGTGACAAAGGAAATATCCAGAGATGAAAACTAGAAAGAAGCTTTCTTAGAAACTTTTTGGTGATGTGTGAATTCATCTCACAGAGTTACACTTATGTTTCTTGGAGCAGTCCATTAACACTGTTTTTGGGGTCTGTGAGAATGGCCTCCTTGGATCGCATTAAGGCCTACGCTGATAAAGGAAATTTCATCCGTTTAAAACGTAAAAGAAGGTTTCTGAGAAACCTCTTTCTGATCTGTGAGTTCATCTCACAGACTTATAACTTCGACTTCAGGAAGCAGTTTTCTAACACTCTTTTCGTGGAATCTGTAAAGTGATAATTGGTGCCCATAGGGGCGCATGGTGAAAAAGGAAATATCCTCCCCTAATAACTAGAGAGAAGCTTGTTGAGACTTTCCTTTCTGATGTGTGGCTTCATCACACAGAGTTCCACCCTTCCCTTCTTGGAACAGTTTGCTAACACTGTTGTCGTGGATTCTGCAAAGGTATATTTGGGAGCTCTTTGAGGGCTATGGTGAAAAAGGAAATATCCTCACACAATAATAAAAGAGAAGCTTTCTGAGAAACTGCATTGCCATGTGTGAATGCAACTCACAGAGTTACACGTTTCTCCTCAGTGATCAGTTTGTTAACACAGTTTTCTGTAAATCTGCAATTAGATACTTCATAGTGCAATGAACCATACGGTGACAAAGGAAATATCCACAGATGAAAACTAGAAAGAAGTTTTCTTAGAAACCTCTTGGTGATGTGTGAATTCATCTCACCGAGTTATATTTATGTTTCGTGGAGCAGTCTATTAACACTGGCTTTGAGGAATCTGAGAACGGATTCTTGGGATCGCATTGAGGCCTACGCTGATAAAGGAAATTTCATCCGTTCAAAACGTGAAAGAAGATTTCTGAGAAACGTCTTCCTGGTCTGTCACAGACTTATAACTTAGACTTCAGGAAGCAGTTTGCTAACACTCTTTTCGTGGAATCTGTAAAGTGATATTTGGGAGCCCATAGGGGCCCATGGTGAAAAAGGAAATATCCTCTCATAATAACTAGAGAGAAACTTTCTGAGAGATTCCTTTCTGATGTGTGGCTTCATCACACAGAGTTCCACCCTTCCCTTCTTGGAACAGTTTGCTACCACAGTTGTCGTGGATTCTGCAAATGTATATTTGGGAGCTCATTGAGGGCTATGGTGAAAAAGGAAATATCGTCACATAATAACTAAAGAGAAGCTTTCTGAGAAACTGCATTGCCATGTGTGAATGCAACTCACAGAGTTACACGTTTCTCCTCTGATCAGTTTGTTAACACAGTTTTCTGGAAATCTGCAATTACATACTTCACAGCGCAATGAACTTTACGGTGACAAAGGAAATATCCACAGATGAAAACTAGAAAGAAGCTTTCTTAGAAACTTCTTGGTGATGTGTGAATTCATCTCACAGAGTTACACTTATGTTTCGTGGAGCAGTGCATTAACACTGTGTTTGAGGAATCTGAGAACTTCTTCTTTGGATCGCTTTGAGGCCTACGCTGATATAGGAAATTTCATCCGTTCAAAACGTGAAAGAAGCTTTCTGAGAAACTTCTTCCTGATTTGTGAGTTCACCTCACGGACTTATAACTTAGACTTCAGGAAGCAGTTTGCTAACACTCTTTTCGTGGAATCTGTAAAGTGATATTTGGGAGCCCATAGGGGCCCATGGTGAAAAAGGAAATATCCTCACATAATAACTAGAGAGAAGCATTCTGAGACATTCCTCTCTGATGTGTGGCTTCATCACACAGAGTTCCACCCTTCCTTTCTTGGAACAGTTTCCTAACAGTGTTGTCGTGGATTCTGCAAAGGTATATTTGGGAGCTCTTTGAGGGCTATGGTGAAAAAGGAAATATCCTCACATAATAACTAAAGAGAAGCTTTCTGAGAAACTGCATTGTCATGTGTGAATGCAACTCACAGAGTTACACGTTTCTCCTCAGTCATCAGTTTGTTAACACAGTTTTCTGGAAATCTGCAATTAGATACTTCATAGCACAATGAACCTTACGGTGACAAAGGAAATATCCACAGATGAAAACTAGAAAAAAGCTTTCTTAGAAACTTATTGGTAATGTGTGAATTCATCTCACAGAGTTACACTGATGTTTCGTGGAGCACTCCATTAACACTGTCTTTGAGGAATCTGAGAACGGCTTCTTTGGATCGCATTGAGGACTTCGCTGATAAAGGAAATTTCATCCGTTCAACACGTGAAAAAGATTTCTGAGAAACTTCTTTCTGAACTGTGAGTTCATCTCACAGACTTATAACTTAGACTTCAGGAAGCAGTTTGCTAACACTCTTTTCGTGGAATCTGTAAAATGATATTTGGGAGCCCATAGGGGCCCATGGTGAAAAAGGAAACATCCTCACATAATAACTAAAGAGAAGCTTTCTGAGAAACTGCATTGCCATGTGTGAATGCAACTCACAGAGTTACACGTTTCTCTTCAGTGATCAGTTTATTAACACAGATTTCTGGAAATCTGCAATTAGATACTTCATAGTGCAATGAACCTTACGATGACAGAGGAAATATCCACAGATGAAAACTAGAAAGAAGCTATCGTAGAAAATTCTTGGTGATGTGTGAATTCATCTCACAGAGTTACACTTATGTTTCGTAGAGCAGTGCATTAACACTGTCTTTGAGGAATCTGAGAATGGCTTATTTGGATCGCACTGAGGCCTACGCTGATAAAGGAAATTTCATCCGTTCAAATCGTGAAAGAAGCTTTCTGAGAAACTTCTTTCTGATCTGTGAGTTCATCTCACAGACTTTTAACTTAGTCTTCAGGAAGCAGTTTGCTAACACTCTTTTCGTGGAATCTGTAAAGTGATAATTGGTGCCCATAGGGGCTCATGGTGAAAAAGGAAATATCCTCACCTAATAACTAGAGAGAAGCTTTCTGAGAGATTCCTTTCTGATGTGTGGCTTCATCATACAGAGTTCCACCCTTCCCTTCTTGGAACAGTTACCTAACACTGTTGTCGTGGATTCTGCAAAGGTATATTTGGGAGCTCATTGAGGGCTATGGTGAAAAAGGAAATATCCTCACATAATAACTAAGGAGAAGCTTTCTGAGAAACTGCATTGCCATGTGTGAATGCAACTCACAGAGTTACACGTTTCTCCTCAGTGATCAGTTTGTTAACACAGTTTTCTGGAAATCTGCAATTAGATACTTCATATCGCAATGAACCTTACGGTGACAAAGGAAATATCCACAGATGAAAACTAGACATCAAATTTCTTAGAACCTTTTTTATTGATGTGTGAATTCATCTCACAGAGTTACACTTATGTTTCGTGGAGTAGTCCATTAATAGGTTCTTTGAGGAATCTGAAAATGGTTTCTTTGGATCGCATTGAGGCCTACGCTGATAAAGGAAATTTCATCCGTTCAAAACGTGAAAGAAGCTTTCTGAGAAACGTCGTTCTGTTCTGTGAGTTCATCTCAGAGACTTATAAATTAGACTTCAGGAAGCAGTTTGCTAACACTCTTTTCGTGGAATCTGTAAATTGATATTTGGGAGCCCATAGGGGCCCATGGTGAAAAAGGAAATATCAACACCTAATAACTAGAGAGAAGCTTTCTGAGAGATTCCTTTCTGATGTGTGGCTTCATCACACAGAGTTCCACCCTTCCCTTCTTGGAACAGTTTGCTAACACTGTTGTTGTGGATTCTGCAAAGGTATATTTGGGAGCTCATTGAGGACTATGGTGAAAAAGGAAATATCCTCACATAAAAACTAAAGAGAAGCTTTCCGAGAAACTGCATTGCCATGTGTGAATGCAACTCACAGAATTACACGTTTCTGCTCAGTGATCAGTTTGTTAACAGAGTTTTCTGGAAATCTGCAGTTAGATACTTCATAGCGCAATGAACCTTACGGTGACAAAGGAAATATCCACAGATGAAAACTAGAAAGAAGCTTTCTTAGAAACTTCTTGGTGATGTGTGAATTCATCTCACAGAGTTACACTTATGTTTTGTGGAGCAGTACGTTAACACTGTCTTTGAGGAGTCTGAGAACGGCTTCTTTGGATCGCATTGAGGCCTATGCTGATAAAGGAAATTTCATTAGTTCAAAACGTGAAGGAAGCTTTGTGATAAACTTCTTTCTGATCTGTGAGTTCGTCTCACAGGCTTATAACATAGACTTCAGGAAGCAGTTTGCTAACACTCCTTTCGTGGAATGTGTAAAGTGATATTTGGGAGCCCATAGGGGCCCATGGTGAAAAAGGAAATATCCTCACATAATAACTAGAGAGAAGATATCTGAGAGATTCCTTTCTGATGTGTGGCTTCATCACACAGAATGCCACCCTTCCCTTCTTGGAACAGTTTGGTAACACTGCTGTCGTGGATTCTGCAAAGGTATATTTGGGAGCTCATTCAGGGCTATGGTGAAAAAGGAAATATCCTCACATAATAACTAAAGAGAAGCTTTCGGAGAAACTGCATTGCCATGTGTGAATGCAACTCACAGAGTTACACGTTTCTCCTGAGTGATCAGTTTGTTAACACAGTTTTCTGGAAATCAGCAATTAGATACTTCATAGCGCAATGAACCTTACGGTGACAAAAGAAATATCCACAGATGAAAACTAGAAAGAAGCTTTCTTAGAAACTTCTTGGTGATGTGTGAATTCATCTCACAGAGTTACACTTATGTTTCGTGGAGCAGTGCATTAACACTGTCTTTGAGGAATCTGAGAACGGCTTCTTTGGATCGCATTGAGGCCTATGCTGATAAAGGAAATTTCATCCGTTCTACACGTGAAAGAAGCTTTCTGAGAAACTTCTTTCTGATCTGTGAGTTCATCTCACAGACTTATAACTTACACTTCAGGAAGCAGTTTGGTAACACTCTTTTCGTGGAATCTGTAAAGTGATATTTGGGAGCCCATAGGGGCCCATGGTGAAAAAGGAAACATCCTCACATAATAACTAAAGGGAAGCTTTCTGAGAAACTGCATTGCCATGTGTGAATGCAACTCACAGAGTTACACGTTTCTCTTCAGTGATCAGTTTGTTAACAGTTTTCTGGAAATCTGCAATTAGATACTTCATAGCGCAATGAACCTTACGATGACAGAGGAAATATCCACAGATGAAAACTAGAAAGAAGCTATCGTAGAAACTTCTTGGTGATGTGTGAATTCATCTCACAGAGTTACACTTATGTTTCGTGGAGCAGTGCATTAACACTGTCTTTGAGGAATCTGAGAACGGCTTCTTTGGATCGCATTGAGGCCTACGCTGATAAAGGAAATTTCATCCGTTTAAAACGTAAAAGAAGATTTCTGAGAAACCTCTTTCTGATCTGTGAGTTCATCTCACAGACTTATAACTTGGACTTCAGGAAGCAGTTTTCTAACCGTCTTTTCGTGGAATCTGCAAAGTGATAATTGGTGCCCATAGGGGCGCATGGTGAAAAAGGAAATATCCTCACCTAATAACTAGAGAGAAGCTTTTTGAGACTTTCCTTTCTTATGTGTGGCTTCATCACACAGAGTTCCACCCTTCCCTTCTTACAACAGTTACCTAACACTGTTGTCGTGGATTCTGCAAAGGTATATTTGGGAGCTCATTGAGGGCTATGGTGAAAAAGGAAATATCCTCACATAATAACTAAGGAGAAGCTTTCTGAGAAACTGCATTGCCATGTGTGAATGCAACTCACAGAGTTACACGTTTCTCCTCAGTGATCAGTTTGTAAACACAGTTTTCTGGAAATCTGCAATTAGATCCTTCATAGCGCAATGAACATTACGGTGACAAAGGAAATATCCACAGATGAAAACTAGACATCAGATTTCTTAGAACCTTTTTTATTGATGTGTGAATTCATCTCACAGAGTTACACTTGTGTTTCGTGGAGCAGTCCATTAACAGTGTCTTTGAGGAATCTGAAAACGGTTTCTTTGGATCGCATTGAGGCCTTCGCTGATAAAGGAAATTTCATCCGTTCAAAACGTGAAAGAAGCTTTCTGAGAAACTTCTTTCTGATCTGTGAGTTCATCTCACAGACTTATAACTTAGACTTCAGGAAGCAGTTTGCTAACACTCTTTTCGTGGAATCTGTAAAGTGATATTTGGGAGCCCATAGGGGCCCATGTTGAAAAAGGAACTATCCTCAGATAATAACTAGAGAGAAGCTTTCTGAGAGATTCCTTTCTGATGTGTGGCTTCATCACACATAGTTCCACACTTCCCTTCTTGGAACAGTTTGCTAACACGGTTGTCGTGTATTCTGCAATGGTATATTTGGGAGCTCTTTGAGGGCTATGGTGAAAAAGGAAATATCCTCACATAATAAATAAAGAGAAGCTTTCTGAGAAACTGCATTGCCATGTGTGAATGCAAATCACAGAGTTACACGTTTCTCCTCAGTGATCAGTTTGTTAACACAGTTTTCTGGAAATCTGCAATTAGGTACTTCATAGCGCAATGAACCTTACGGTGACGAAGGAAATATCGACAGGTGAAAAATAGAAAGAAGCTTTCTTAGAAACTTCTTGGTGATGCGTGTATTTACCTCACAGAGTTACACTAATGTTTCCTGGAGCAGTCCATTAACACTGTCTTTGAGGTACCTGAGAACGGCTTCTTTGGATCACATTGAGGCCTACGCTGATAAAGGAAATTTCATCCGTTCAAAACGTGAAAGAAGCTTTCTGGGAAACTTCTTTCTAGTCTGTGAGTTCATCTCACATACTTATAACTTAGACTTCAGGAAGCAGGTTGCTAACACTCTTATCCTGGAATCTGGAAAGTGATATTTGGGAGCCCATAGGGGCTCATAGTGAAAAAGGAAATATCCTCACCTAATAACTACAGAGAAGCTTTCTGAGAGATTCCTTTCTGATGTGTGGCTTCATCACACAGAGTTCCACTCTTCCCTTCTTGGAACAGTATGCTAACTCTGTTGTCGTGGATTCTGCAAAGGTATATTTGGGAGCTCAGTGAGGACTATGGTGAAAAAGGAAATATCCTCATATAATAACTAAAGAGAAGCTTTCTGAGAAACTGCATTGCCATGTGTGAATGCAACTCACAGAGTTACACGATTCTGTTCAGTGATCAGTTTGTTAACACAGTTTTCTGGATATCTGCAATTAGATACTTCATAGCGCAATGAACTTTACGGTGACAAACGGAATATCCACAGATGAAAACGAGACATCAGATTTCTTAGAAACTTTTTGGTGATGTGTGAATTCATCCCACAGAGTTACACTTATGTTTCCTGGAGCAGTCCATTAACACTGTCTTTGAGAAATCTGAGAACGGTTTCTTTGGATTGCATAGAGGCCTATGCTGATAAAGGAAATTTCATCCGTTCAAAACGTGAAAGAAGCTTTCTGAGAAACTTCTTTCTGATCTGTGTGTTCATATCACAGACTCATAACTTAGACTTCAGGAAGCAGTTTGCTAACACTCTTTTCGTGGAATCTGTAAAGTGATATTTGGGAGCCCATAGGGGCCCATGGTGAAAAAGTAAATATCCTCTCATAATAACTAGAGAGAAACTTTCTGAGAGATTCCTTTCTGATGTGTGGCTTCATCACACAGAGTTCCACCCTTCCCTTCTTGGAACAGTTTGCTAACACTGTTGTCGTGGATTCTGCAAAGGTATATTTGGGAGCTCATTGAGGGCTATGGTGAAAAAGGAAATATCATCACAAAATAACTAAAGAGAAGCTTTCTGAGAAACTGCATTTCCATGTGGGAATGCAACTCACAGAGTTACACGTTTCTCCTCAGTGATCAGTTTGTTACACAGTTTTTTGGAAATCTGCAATTAGATACTTCACAGCGCAATGAAATTTACGGTGACAAAGGAAATATCCACAGATGAAAACTAGAAAGAAGCTTTCTTAGAAACTTCTTGGTGATGTGTGAATTCATCTCACAGAGTTACACTTATGTTTTGTGGAGCAGTCCGTTAACACTGTCTTTGAGGAGTCGGAGAACGGCTTCTAAGGATCGCATTGAGGCCTATGCTGATAAATGAAATTTCATCCGTTCAAAACGTGAAGGAAGCTTTGTGATAACTTCTTTCTGAACTGTGAGTTCATCTCACAGACTTATAATTTAGACTTCAGGAAGCAGTTTGCTAACACTCTTTTCGTGGAATCTGTAAAGTGATAATTCGGACCCCTTTGGGACTCATGGTGAAAAAGGAAATATCCTCACCTAATAACTAGAGAGAAGCTTTCTGAGAGATTCCTTTCTGATGTGTGGCTTCATCACACAGAATTCCACCCTTCTCTTCTTGGAACAGTTTGGTAACACTGCTGTCGTGGATTCTGCAAAGGTACATTTGGGAGCTCATTCAGGGCTATGGTGAAAAAGGAAATATCCTCACATAATAACTAAAGAGAAGCTTTCTGAGAAATTGCATTGCCATGTGTGAATGCAACTCACAGAGTTACACGTTTCTCCTCAGTGATCAGTTTGTTAACACAGTTTTCTGGAAATCTGCAATTAGATACTTCATAGCGCAATGAACCTTACGGTGACAAAGGAAATATCCACAGATGAAAACTAGAAAGAAGCTTTCCTAGAAACTTCTTGGTAATGTGTGAGTTCATCTCACAGAATTACACTTATGTTTTGTGGAGCAGTCCATTAACACTGTCTTTGAGGACTCTGAGAATGGCTTCTTTGGATCGCATTGAGGCCTACGCTGATAAAGGAAATTTCATCTGTTCAAAACGTGAAAGAAGATTTTGAGAAACTTCTTTCTGATCTGTGAGTTCATCTCACAGACTTATAACTTAGACTTCAGGAAGCAGTTTGCTAACACTCTTTTCGTGGAATCTGTAAAGTGATATTTGGCAGCACACAGGGGCCCATGGTGAAAAAGGAAATATACTCACCTAATAACTAGAGAGAAACTTTCTGAGAGATTCCTTTCTGATGTGTGGCTTCATCACACTGAGTTCCACCCTTCCCTTCTTGGAACAGTTTGCTGACACTGTTGTCATGGTTCCTGCAAAGGTATATTTGGGAGCTCATTGAGGGCTATGGTGAAAAAGGAATTATCCTCACATAAAAACTAAAGAGAAGCTCTCTGAGAACTGCATTGCCATGTGTGAATGCAACTCACAGAGTTACACGTTTCTCCTCAGTGATCAGTTTGTTAACACAGTTTTCTGGAAATCTGCGATTAGATACTTCATAGCGCAATGAAACTTATGGTGACAAAGGAAATATCCACAGATAAAAACTGGACATAAGATGTCTTAGAAACTTCTTGGTGATGTGTGAATTCATCTCACAGAGTTATACTTATGTTTCGTGGAGCAGTCCATTAACACTGTCTTTGAGGAATCTTAGAACGGTTTCTTTGGATCGCATTGAGGCCTACGCTGACAAAGGAAATTTCATCCGTTCAAAAAGTGAAAGAAGCTTTCTGAGAAACTTCTTTCTGATCTGTGAGTTCATCTCACAGACTTATAACTTAGACTTCAGGAAGTAGTTTGCACTCTCTTTTCGTGGAATCTGTAAAGTGATATTTGGGAGCCCATAGGGGACCACGGTGAAAAAGGAAATATCCTCACCTAATAACTGGAGAGAAGCTTTTTGAGAAACTGCACTGCCATGTGGGAATGCAACTCACAGAGTTACACGTTTCTCCTCAGTGAACAGTTTTTTAACACAGTTTTCTGGAAATCTGCAATTAGATACTTCATAGCGCAATGAACCTTACGGTGACAAAGGAAATATCCACAGATGAAAACTAGAAAGAAGCTTAATTAGAAACTTCTTCGTGATGTTTGAATTCATCTCACAGAGTTACACTTATGTTTTGTGGAGCTGTCCATTAACACTGTCTTTGAGGAGTCTGAGAACGGCTTCTTTGGATCGCATTGAGGCCTATGCTGATAAAGGAAATTTCATCCGTTCAAAACGTGAAGGAAGCTTTGTGATAAACTTCTTTCTGATCTGTGAGTTCATCTCACAGACTTATACCTTAGATTTGAGGAAGCAGTTTGCTAACACTCTATTCGTGGAATCTGTAATGTGATATTTGGGAGCCCAAAGGGGCCCATGGTGAAAAAGGAAATATCCTCACATATTAACTAGAGAGAAGATTTCTGAGAGATTCCTTTCTGATCTGTGGCTTCATCACACAGAGTTCCAACCTTCCCTTCCTAGAACCGTTTACTACCACTGTTGTCATGGATTCTGCAAAGGTATATTTGGGAGCTCATTGAGGGCTATGGTGAGAAAGGAAATATCCTCACATAATAACTAAGGAGAAGCTTTCTGAGAAACTGCATTGCCATGTGAATGCAACTCACAGAGTTACACGTTTCTGTTCAGTGATCAGTTTTTTAACACAGTTTTCTGGATATCTGCAATTGGATACTTCATAGCGCAATGAACTTTAGGGTGACAAAGGAAATATCCACAGATGAAAAATAGAAAGAAATTTTCTTAGAAACTTCTTGTTGATGTGTGAATTCATCTCACCGAGTTCCACTTATATTTCCTGGAGCAGTCCATTAACACTGTTTTTGAGGAATCTGAGAACGGCTTCTTTCTATCGCATTGAGCCCAACGCTGATAAAAGAAATTTCATCCGTTCAAAACGTGAAAGAAGCTTTCTGAGAAACGTCTTTCTGATCTGTGAGTTCATCTCACAGACCTATAACTTAGACTTCAGGAAGCAGTTTGCTAACACTCTTTTCGTGGAATCTGTAAAGTGATATTTGGGAGCCCATAGGGGCCCATGGTGAAAAAGTAAATATCCTCACTTAATAACTAGAGAGAAGCTTTCTGAGAGATTCCTTTCTGATCTGTGGCTTCATCACACAGAGTTCGACCCTTCCCTTCTTGGAACAGTTTGCTAACACTTTTGTGGTGGATTCTGAAAAGGTATACTTGAGAGCTCATTGAGGGCTATGGTGAAAAAGGAAATATCCTCACATAATAACTAAAGAGAAGCTTTCCGAGATACTGCATTGCCATGTGTGAATGCAACTCACAGAATTACACGTTTCTCCTCAGTGATCAGTTTGTTAACAGAGTTTTCAGGAAATCTGCAATTAGATACTTCATAGCGCAATGAAACTTACGGTGACAAAGGAAATATCCACAGATGAAAACTAGAAAGAAGCTTACGTAGAAACTTCTTGGTGATGTGTGAATTCATCTCAGAGAGTTACACTTATGTTTTGTGGATCAGTCCATTAACACTGTCTTTGAGGAGTCTGAGAACGGATTCTTTGGATCGCATTGAGGCCTATGCTGATAAAGGAAATTTCATCCGTTCAAAACGTGAAGGAAGCTTTGTGATAAACTTCTTTCTGATCTGTGAGTTCGTGTGAAAGACTTATAACTTAGACTTCAGGAAGCAGTTTGCTAACACTCTTTTCGTGGAATGTGTAAAGTGATATTTGGGAGCCCATAGGGGCACAAGGTGAAAAAGGAAATATCCTCACAAAATAACTAGAGAGAAGATTTCTGAGAGATTCCTTTCTGATGTGTGGCTTCATCACACAGAATTCCACCCTTCCCTTCTTGGAACAGTTTGGTAACACTGCTGTCGTGGATTCTGCAAAGGTATATTTGGGAGCTCATTCAGGGCTATGGTGAAAAAGGAAATATCCTCACATTATAACTAAAGAGAAGCTTTCTGAGAAACTGCATTGCCATGTGTGAATGCAACTCACAGAGTTACACGTTTCTCCTCAGTGATCAGTTTGTTAACACAGTTTTCTGGAAATCTGCAATTAGATACTTCATAGCGCAATGAACCTTACGGTGACAAAGGAAATATCCACACATGAAAACTACAAAGAAGCTTTCTTAGAAACTTCTTGGTAATGTGTGAATTCATCTCACAGAGTTACACTTATGTTTCGTGGAGCAGTCCATTAACACTGTCTTTGAGGAGTCTGAGAACGGCTTCTTTGGATCGCATTGAGGCCTACGCTGATAAAGGAAATTTCATCCATTCAAAACGAGAAAGAAGCTTTCTGAGCAACGTCTTTCTGTTCTGTGAGTTCGTCTCACAGACTTATAACTTAGATTCAGGAAGCAGTTTGCTAACACTCTTTTCGTGGAATCTGTAAAGTGGTATTTGGGAGCCCATAGGGGCCCATGGTGAAAAAGGAAATATCCTCACATAATAACTAGAGAGAAGCTTTCTGAGAGATTCCTTTCTGATGTGTGGCTTCATCACACAGGGCTCCACCCTTCCCTTCTTGGAACAGTTTGGTAACACCGCTGTCGTGGATTCTGCAAAGGTATATTTGGGAGCTCATTGAGGGCTATGTTGATAAAGGAAATATCCTCATATAATAGCTAAAGAGAAGCTTTCCGAGAGACTGCATTGCCATGTGGGAATGCAACTCACAGAGTTACACGTTTCTTCTCAATGATCAGTTTGTTAACACAGTTTTCTGGAAATCTGCAATTAGGTACTTCATACCGCAATGAACCTTACGGGGACAAAGCAAATATCCACAGATGAAAACTAGAAAGAAGCTTTCGTAGAAACTTCTTTGTGATGTGTGAATTCATCTCACAGAGTTACACTTATGTTTTGCGGAGCAGTCCATTAACACTGTCTTTGAGGGGTCTGAGAACGGCTTCTTTGGATCGCATTGAGGCCTATGCTGATAAAGGAAATTTCATCCATTCAAAACATGAAGGAAGCTTTGTGATAAACTTCTTTCTGATCTGTGAGTTCATCTCACAGACTTATAACTTAGACTTCAGGAAGCAGTTTCTAAATCTCTTTTCGTGGAATCTGTAAAGTGATATTTGGGAGCCCATAGGGGCCCAAGGAGAAAAAGGAAATATCCTCACATAATAACTAGAGAGAAGATTTCTGAGAGATTCCTTTCTGATCTGTGGCTTCATCACACAGACTTCCAACCTTCCCTTCTTAGAACCGTTTCCTACCACTATTGTCATGGATTCTGCAAAGGTATATTTGGGAGCTCATTGATTGCTATGGTGATAAAGGAAATATCCTCACATAATAACTAAAGAGAAGCTTTCCGAGAAACTGCATTGCCATGTGTGAATGCAACTCACAGAGTTACACGTTTCTCCTCAGTGATCAGTTTGTTAACACAGTTTTCTGGCTATCTGCAATTAGATACTTCATAGCGCAATGAACCTGACGGTGACAAAGGAAATATCCACAGATGAAAACTAGAAAGAAGCTTTCATAGAAACTTCTTGGTGATGTGTGAATTCATCTCAAGAGTTTCACTTATGTTTCATGGAGCAGTCCATTAACACTGTCTTTGAGGAATTTGAGAACGGCTTCTTTGGATCGCATTGAGGCCTACGCTGATAAAGGAAATTTCATGCGTTCAAAACGTGAAAGAAGCTTTCTGAGAAACGTCTTTCTCATCTGTGAGTTCATCTCACAGACTTATAACTTAGACTTCAGGAAGCAGTTTGCTAACACTCTTTTCGTGGAATCTGTAAAGGGATATTTGGGAGCCCATAGGGGCCCATGGTGAAAAAGGAAATATCCTCACCTAATAACTAGAGAGAAGCTTTCTGAGAGATTCCTTTCTGATGTGTGGCTTCATTCCACAGAGTTCCACCATTCACTTCTTGGAACAGTTTGCTACCACAGTTGTCGTGGATTCTGCAAAGGTATATTTGGGAGCTCATTGAGGTCTATGGTGAAAAAGGAAATATCCTCATTAATAACTAAAGAGAAGCTTTCCGAGAAACTGCATTGCCATGTGTGAATGCAACTCACAGAGTTACACGTTTCTCCTCAGTGATCAGTTTGTTAACACAGTTTTCTGGAAATCTGCAATTAGATATTTCATAGCGCAATGAACCTAACGGTGAAAAAGGAAATATCCACAGATGAAAACTAGAAGAAGCTTTCTTAGAAACTTCTTGGTGATGCGTGAATTCATCTCACAGAATTACACTTACGTTTCGTGGAGCAGACAATTAACACTGTCTTTGAGGAATCTGAGAACGGTTCCTTTGGATCGCATTGAGGCCTATGCTGATAAAGGATATTTCATCCGTTCAAAACGTGAAAGAAGCTTTCCGAGAAACGTCTTACTGTTCTGTGAGTTCATCTCACAGACTTATAACTTAGACTTCAGGAAGCAGTTTGCTTACACTCTTTTCGTGGAATCTGTAAAGTGATATTTGGGAGGCCATAGGGGCCCATGGTGAAAAAGTAAATATCCTCACATAATAACTAGAGAGAAGCTTTCTGAGAAATTCCTTTCTGATGTGTGGCTTCATCACACAGAGTTCCACCCTTCCCTTCTTGGAACAGTTTGCTAACACTGTTGTCGTGGATACTGCAAAGGTATATTTGGGAGCTCATTGAGGGCTATGGTGAAAAAGGAAATATCCTCACATAGTAACTAAAGAGAAGCTTTCTGAGAAACTGCATTGCCATGTGTGAATGCAACTCACAGAGTTACACGTTTCTCCTCAGGGATCAGTTTGTTAACACAGTTTTCTGGAAATCTGAAATTAGATATTTCATAGCGCAATGAACCTTACGGTGACAAAGGAAATATCCACAGATGAAAACTAGAAGAAGCTTTCTTAGAAACTTCTTGGTGATGTGTGAATTCATCTCACAGAATTACACTTATGTTTCGTGGAACAGACAATAAACACTGTCTTTGAGGACTCTGAGAATGGCTTCTTTGGATCGCATTGAGGTCTACGCTGATAAAGGAAATTTCATTCGTTCAAAATGTGAAAGAAGCTTTCTGAGAAACGTCTTTCTGATCTGTGAGTTCATCTCACAGTCTTATAACTTAAACTTCAGGAAGCAGTTTGCTAACACTCTTTTCGTGGAATCTGTAAAGTGATATTTGGGAGCCCGTAGGGGCCCATGGTGAAAAAGTAAATATCCTCACATAATAACTAGAGAGAAGCTTTCTGAGAGATTCCTTTCTGATGTGTGGCTTCATCACACAGAGTTCCACCCTTCCCTTCTTGGAACAGTTTGCTAACACTGTTGTCGTGGATTCTGCAAAAGTATATTTGGGAGCTCATTGAGGGCTATGGTGAAAAAGGAAATATCCTCACATAGTAACTAAAGAGAAGCTTTCTGAGAAACTGCATTGCCATGTGTGAATGCAACTCAAGAGTTTCACGTTTCTCCTCAGTGATCAGTTTGTTAACACAGTTTTCTGGAAATCTGCAATTAGATACTTCATAGCGCAATGAACCTTACGATGACAAAGAAATATCCACAGATGAAAACTAGAAAGAAGCTTTCCTTGAAACTTCTTGATGATGTGTGAATTCATCTCACAGAGTTACACTGATGTTTCGTGGAGCAGACAATTAACACTGTCTTTGAGGACTCTGAGAATGGCTTCTTTGGTTCACATTGAGGCCTACGCTGAAAAAGGAAATTTTATTCGTTCAAAATGTGAAAGAAGCTTTCTGAGAAACGTCTTTCTGATCCGTGAGTTCATCTCACAGTCTTATAACTTAGACTTCAGGAAGCAGTTTGCTACCACCCTTTTCGTGGAATCTGTAAAGTGATATTTGGGAGCCCATAGGGGCCCATGGTGAAAAAGGAAATATCCTCAACTAATAAGTAGAGAGAAGCTTTCTGGGAGATTCCTTTCTGATGTGTGGCTTCATCACACAGAGTTCCACCCTTCCCTTCTTGGAACAGCTTGCTAACAATATTGTCGTGGATTCTGCAAAGGTATATTTGGGAGCTCATTGAGGGCTATGGTGAAAAAGGACATATCCTCACATAATAACTAAAGAGAAGCTTTCTGAGAAACTGCATTGCCATGAGTGAATGCAACTCACAGTGTTACACGTCTCTCCTCAGTGATCAGTTTGTTAACACAGTTTTATAGAAATCTGCAATTAGATCCTTCATAGCGCAATGAACCTTGCGGTGACAAAGGAAATATCCACAGAAGAAAACTAGAAAGAAGCTTTCTTAGAAACTTCTTGGTGATGTGCGAATTCATCTCACAGAGTTACACTTATGTTTCCTGGAGCAGTCTATTAACACTGTCTTTGAGGTCTCTGAGAATGGCTTCTTTGGATCGCATTGAGGCCTACGCGGATAAAGGAAATTTCATCCGTTCAAAACGTGAAAGAAGCTTTCTGAGAAACCTCTTTCTCATCTGTGAGTTCATCTCACAAACTTATAACTTAGACTTCCGGAATCAGTTTGCTAACACTCTTTTCGTGGAATTTGTAAAGTGATATTTAGGAGCCCAGTAGGCGCCCATGGTGAAAAAGGAAGTATCCTCACATAATAACTAGAGAGAAGCTTTCTGAGAGATTCCTTACAGATGTGTGGCTTAATCACACAGATTTCCACCCTTCAATTCTTGGAACTGTTTGCTAACACTGTTGTCGTGGATTCTGCAAAGGTATATTTGGGAGAACATTGAGGGCTATGGTGAAAAAGGAAATATCCTCACATAATAACTAAAGAGAAGCTTTCTGAGAAACTGCATTGCCATGTGTGAGTGCAACTCACAGAGTAACACGTTTCTCCTCAGAGATCAGTTTGTTAACACAGTTTTCTGGAAATCTGCAATTAGATACTTCATAGCGCAATGAACCTTACGGTGACAAAGGAAATATCCACAGATGAAAACTAGAAAGAAGTTTTCTTAGAAACTTCTTGGTGATGTGTGAATTCATCTCACAGGGTTACACTTATGTTTCGTGGAGCAGTCCATTAACACTGTCTTTGAGGAATCTGAGAAGGGCTTCTTTGCATCGCATTGAGGCCTACGCTGATAAAGGAAATTTCATCCGTTCAAAACGTGAAAGAATCTTTCTGAGAAACGTCTTTCTGTTCTGTGAGTTCATCTCACAGACTTATAACTAGGACTTCAGGAAGCAGTTTGCTAACACTCTTTTCGTGTTATCTGTAAAGTGATATTTGGGAGCCCATAGGGGCTCATGGTGAAAAAGGAAATATCCTCACATAATAACTAAAGAGAAGCTTTCTGAGAGACTGCATTGTCATGTGTGAATGCAACTCACAAAGTTACACGTTTCTCCTCAGTGATCAGTTTGTTAACACAGTTTTCTGGAAATCTGCAATTAGATACTTCATAGCGCAATGAACCTTACGGGGACAAAGGAAATATCCACAGATGAAAACTAGAAAGAAGCTTTCTTAGAAACTTCTTGGTGATGTGTGAATTCATCTCACAGAGTTACACTTATGTTTTGCGGAGCAGTCCATTAACACTGTCTTTGAGGAGTCTGAGAATGTCTTCTTTGGATCACATTGAGACCTATGCTGATAAAGGAAATTTCATCCATTGAAAACATGAAGGAAGCTTTGTGATAAACTTCTTTCTGATCTGTGAGTTCATCTCACAGACTTATAACTTAGACTTCAGTAAGCAGTTTGCTAACACTCTTTTCGTGGCAATCTGGAAAGTGATATTTTGAGCCCATAGGGGCCCATGGTGAAAAAGTAAATATCCTCACATAATAACTAGAGAGAAGCTTTCTGAGAGATTCCTTTCTGATTTGTGGCTTCATCACAAAGAGTTCCACCTCCCTTCTTGGAACAGTTTGCTAACACTGTTGTCGTGGATTTTGCAAAGGTATATTTGGGAGCTCATTGAGGGTTATAGTGAAAAAGGGAATATCCTCACATAAGAACGAAATAGAAGCTTTCCGAGAAACTGCATTGCCATGTGTGAAGGCAACTCACAGAGTTACACGTTTCTCCTCAGTGATCAGTTTGTTAACACAGTTTTCTGGAAATCTGCAATTACATACTTCATAGCGCAATGAACTTTACGGTGACAAAGGAAATATCCACAGATGAAAACTAGAAAGAAGCTTTCGTAGAAACTTCTTGGTGATGGGTGAATTCATCTCACAGAGTTACACTTATGTTTCGTGGAGCAGTCCATTAACACTGTCTTTGAGGACTCTGAGAATGGCTTCTTTGGATCGCATTGAGGCCTACGCTGATAAAGGAAATTTCATGCGTTCAAAACGTGAAAGAGGCTTTCTGAGAAACGTCTTTCTGATCTGTGAGATCATCTCACAGACTTATAACTTAGACTTCAGGAAGCAGTTTGCTATCACTGTTTTCGTGGAATCTGTAAAGTGATATTTGGGAGCCCTTAGGGGCCCATGGTGAAAAAGGAAATATCCTCACCTAATAACTAGAGAGAAGCTTTCTGAGAGATTCCTTTCTGATGTGTGGCTTCATCACACAGAGTTCCACCCTTCCCTTCATGGAACAGTTTCCTAACTACTGTTGTCGTGGATTCTGCAAAGGTATATTTGGGAGCTCATTGAGGGCTATGGTGAAAAAGGAAATATCCTCACATAATAACTAAAGAGAAGCTTTCTGAGAAACTGCATTGCCATGTGTGAATGCAACTCACAGAGTTACACGTTTCTCCTCTAGTGATCAGTTTGTTAACACAGTTTTCTGGAAATCTGCAATTAGATATTTCATAGCGCAATGAACCTTACGGTGAAAAAGGAAATATCCACAGATGAAAACTAGAAGAAGCTTTCTTAGAAACTTCTTGGTGATGCGTGAATTCATCTCACAGAATTACACTTATGTTTCGTGGAGCAGACAATTAACACTGTCTTTGAGGAATCTGAGAACGGCTTCCTTTGGATCGCATTGAGGCCTATGCTGATAAAGGATATTTCATCCGTTCAAAACGTGAAAGAAGCTTTCTAAGAAACGTCTTTCTGATCTGTGAGTTCATCTCACAGACTTATAACTTAGACTTCAGGAAGCAGTTTGCTAACACTCTTTTCGTGGAATTTGTAAAGTGATATTTGGGAGCCATAGGCGCCCTTGGTGAAAATGGAAATATCCTCACATAATGACTAGAGAGAAGCTTTCTGAGAGATTCCTTACAGATGTGTGGCTTAATCACACAGAGGTCCACCCTTCAATTCTTGGAACTGTTTGCTAACACTGTTGTCGTGGATTCTGCAAAGGTATATTTGGGAGCTCATGGAGGGCTATGGTGAAAAAGGAAATATCCTCACATAATAACTAAAGAGAAGCTTTCTGAGAAACTGCATTGCCATGTGTGAGTGCAACTCACAGAGTTACACGTTTCTGTTCAGTGATCAGTTTGTTTACACAGTTTTCTGGAAATCTGCAATTAGATACTTCATAGCGCAATGAACCTTACGGTGACAAAGGAAGTATCCACAGATGAAAACTAGAAAGAAGTTTTCTTAGAAACTTCTTGGTGATGTGTGAATTCATCTCACAGAGTTACACTTATGTTTCCTGGAGCAGTCCATTAACACTGTCTTTGAGGAATCTGAGAATTGGCTTCTTTGCATCGCATTGAGCCCTACGCTGATAAAGGAAATTTCATCCGTTCAAAACGTGAAAGAAGCTTTCTGAGAAACGTCTTTCTGATCTGTGAGTTCATCTCACAGACCTATAACTTAGACTTCAGGAAGCAGTTTGCTAACACTCTTTTCGTGGAATCTGTAAAATGATATTTGGGAGGCCATTGGGGCCCATGGTGAAAAAGTAAATATCCTCACATAATAACTAGAGAGAAGCTTTCTGAGAAATTCCGTTCTGATGTGTGGCTTCATCACACAGAGTTCCAGACTTCCCTTCTTGGAACAGTTTGCTAACACTGTTGTCGTGGATTCTGCAAAGGTATATTTGGGAGATCATTGAGGGCTATGGTGAAAAAGGAAATATCCTCACATAGTAACTAAAGAGAAGCTTTCTGAGAAACTGCATTGCCATGTGTGAATGCAACTCAAGAGTTTCACGTTTCTCCTCAGTGATCAGTTTGTTAACACAGTTTTCTGGAAATCTGCAATTAGCTTCTTCATAGCGCAATGAACCATACGGTGACAAAGGAAATATCCACAGATGAAAACTAGAAAGAAGCTTTCTTGGAAACTTCTTGGTGATGTGTGAATTCATCTCACAGAGTTACACTTATGTTTCGTGGAGCAGTCCATTAACACTGTCTTTGAGGAATCTGAGAACGGCTTCTTTGGATCGCATTGAGGCCTTCGCTGATAAAGGAAATTTCATCCGTTCAAAATGTGAAAGAAGCTTTCTGAGAAACTTCTTTCTGATCTGTGAGTTCATCTCACAGACTTATAACTTAGACTTCAGGAAGCAGTTTCTAAATCTCTTTTCGTGGAATCTGTAAAGTGATATTTGGGAGCCCATAGGGGCCCAAGGAGAAAAAGGAAATATCCTCACATAATAACTAGAGAGAAGATTTCTGAGAGATTCCTTTCTGATCTGTGGCTTCATCACACAGACTTCCAACCTTCCCTTCTTAGAACCGTTTCCTACCACTATTGTCATGGATTCTGCAAAGGTATATTTGGGAGCTCATTGAGGGCTATGGTGAAAAGGAAATATCCTCACATAATAACTAAAGAGAAGCTTTCTGAGAAACTGCATTGCCATGTGTGAATGCAACTCACAGAGATACACGTTTCTCCTCAGTGATCAGTTTGTTAACACAGTTTTCTGGAAATCTGCAATTAGATACTTCATAGCGCAATGAACCTTACGGTGACAAAGGAAATATCCACAGATGAAAACTAGAAAGAAGCTTTCTTAGAAACTTCTTGGTGATGTGTGAATTCATCTCAAGAGTTTACACTTATGTTTCATGGAGCAGTCCATTAACACTGTCTTTGAGGAATTCTGAGAATGGCTTCTTTGGATCGCATTGAGGCCTACGCTGATAAAGGAAATTTCATCCGTTCAAAACGTGAAAGAAGCTTTCTGAGAAACGTCTTTCTCGATCTGTGAGTTCATCTCACAGACTTATAACTTAGACTTCAGGAAGCAGTTTGCTAACACTCTTTTCGTGGAATCTGTAAAGTGATATTTGGGAGCCCATAGGGGCCCATGGTGAAAAAGGAAATATCCTCACATAATAACTAGAGAGAAGCTTTCTGAGAGATTCCTTTCTGATGTGTGGCTTCATCACACAGAGTTCCACCCTTCCCTTCTTGGAACAGTTTGCTAACACTGTTGTCGTGGATTCTGCAAAGGTATATTTGGGAGCTCATTGAGGGCTATGGTGAAAAAGGAAATATCCTCACATAATAACTAAAGAGAAGCTTTCTGAGAAACTGCATTGCCATGTGTGAATGCAACTCACAGAGTTACACGTTTCTCCTCAGTGATCAGTTTGTTAACACAGTTTTCTGGAAATCTGCAATTAGATACTTCATAGCGCAATGAACCTCACGGTGACAAAGGAAATATCCACAGATGAAAACTAGAAAGAAGCTTTCTTAGAAACTTCTTGGTGATGTGTGAATTCATCTCACAGAGTTACACTTATGTTTCGTGGAGCAGTCCATTAACACTGTCTTTGAGGAGTCTGAGAACGGCTTCTTTGGATCGCATTGAGGCCTACGCTGATAAAGGAAATTTCATCCGTTCAAAACGTGAAAGAAGCTTTCTGAGAAACGTCTTTCTGATCTGTGAGTTCATCTCACAGACTTATAACTTAGACTTCAGGAAGCAGTTTGCTAACACTCTTTTCGTGGAATCTGTAAAGTGATATTTGGGAGCCCATAGGGGCCCATGGTGAAAAAGGAAATATCCTCACATAATAACTAGAGAGAAGCTTTCTGAGAGATTCCTTTCTGATGTGTGGCTTCATCACACAGAGTTCCACCCTTCCCTTCTTGGAACAGTTTTTCTAACACTGTTGTCGTGGATTCTGCAAGGTATATTTGGGAGCTCATTGAGGGCTATGGTGAAAAAGGAAATATCCTCACATAATAACTAAAGAGAAGCTTTCTGAGAAACTGCATTGCCATGTGGGAATGCAACTCACAGAGTTACACGTTTCTCCTCAGTGATCAGTTTGTTAACACAGTTTTCTGGAAATCTGCAATTAGATACTTCATAGCGCAATGAACCTTACGGTGACAAAGGAAATATCCACAGATGAAAACTAGAAAGAAGCTTTCTTAGAAACTTCTTGGTGATGTGTGAATTCATCTCACAGAGTTACACTTATGTTTTGTGGAGCAGTCCATTAACACTGTCTTTGAGGAGTCTGAGAACGGCTTCTTTGGATCGCATTGAGGCCTATGCTGATAAAGGAAATTTCATCCATTCAAACATGAAGGAAGCTTTGTGATAAACTTCTTTCTGATCTGTGAGTTCATCTCACAGACTTATAACTTAGACTTCAGGAAGCAGTTTGCTAACACTCTTTTCGTGGCAATCTGTAAAGTGATATTTTGGAGCCCATAGGGGCCCATGGTGAAAAAGGAAATATCCTCACATAATAACTAGAGAGAAGCTTTCTGAGAGATTCCTTTCTGATTTGTGGCTTCATCACACAGAGTTCCACCTCCTTCTTGGAACAGTTTGCTAACACTGTTGTCGTGGATTCTGCAAAGGTATATTTGGGAGCTCATTGAGGGCTATAGTGAAAAAGGAATATCCTCACATAATAACTAAAGAGAAGCTTTCCGAGAAACTGCATTGCCATGTGTGAATGCAACTCACAGAGTTACACGTTTCTCCTCAGTGATCAGTTTGTTAACACAGTTTTCTGGAAATCTGCAATTAGCATACTTCATAGCGCAATGAACTTACGGTGACAAAGGAAATATCCACAGATGAAAACTAGAAAGAAGCTTTCGTAGAAACTTCTTGGTGATGGGTGAATTCATCTCACAGAGTTACACTTATGTTTCGTGGAGCAGTCCATTAACACTGTCTTTGAGGACTCTGAGAATGGCTTCTTTGGATCGCATTGAGGCCTACGCTGATAAAGGAAATTTCATGCGTTCAAAACGTGAAAGAAGCTTTCTAAGAAACGTCTTTCTGATCTGTGAGATCATCTCACAGACCTATAACTTAGACTTCAGGAATCAGTTTGCTAACACTCTTTTCGTGGAATCTGTAAAGTGATATTTGGGAGCCCTTAGGGGCCCATGGTGAAAAAGGAAATATCCTCACCTAATAACTAGAGAGAAGCTTTCTGAGAGATTCCTTTCTGATGTGTGGCTTCATCACACAGAGTTCCACCCTTCCCTTCTTGGAACAGTTTCCTAACACTGTTGTCGTGGATTCTGCAAAGGTATATTTGGGAGCTCATTGAGGGCTATGGTGAAAAAGGAAATATCCTCACATAATAACTAAAGAGAAGCTTTCTGAGAAACTGCATTGCCATGTGTGAATGCAACTCACAGAGTTACACGTTTCTCCTCAGTGATCAGTTTGTTAACACAGTTTTCTGGAAATCTGCAATTAGATACTTCATAGCGCAATGAACCTTACGGTGACAAAGGAAATATCCACAGATGAAAACTAGAAAGAAGCTTTCTTAGAAACTTCTTGGTGATGTGTGAATTCATCTCACAGAATTACACTTATGTTTCGTGGAGCAGACAATAAACACTGTCTTTGAGGACTCTGAGAACGGCTTCTTTGGATCGCATTGAGGTCTACGCTGATAAAGGAAATTTCATTCGTTCAAAACGTGAAAGAAGCTTTCTGAGAAACGTCTTTCTGATCTGTGAGTTGATCTCACAGACTTATACACTTAGACTTCAGGAAGCAGTTTGCCAACACTCTTTTCGTGGAATCTGTAAAGTGATAATTGGGAGCCCATAGGGGCCCATGGTGAAAAAGTAAATATCCTCACATAATAACTAGAGAGAAGCTTTCTGAGAGATTCCTTTCTGATGTGTGGCTTCATCACACAGAGTTCCACACTTCCCTTCCTGGAACAGTTTCCTAACACTGTTGTCGTGGATTCTGCAAAGGTATATTTGGGAGCTCATTGAGGGCTATGGTGAAAAAGGAAATATCCTCACATAATAACTAAAGAGAAGCTTTCTGAGAAACTGCATTGCCATGTGTGAATGCAACTCAAGAGTTTCACGTTTCTCCTCAGTGATCAGTTTGTTAACCCAGTTTTCTGCAAATCTGCAATTAGATACTTCATAGCGCAATGAACCTTACGATGACAAAGAAATATCCACAGATGAAAACTAGAAAGAAGCTTTCCTTGAAACTTCTTGATGATGTGTGAATTCATCTCACAGAGTTACACTGATGTTTCGTGGAGCAGACAATTAACACTGTCTTTGAGGACTCTGAGAATGGTTTCTTTGGTTCACATTGAAGCCTACGCTGAAAAAGGAAATTTTATTCGTTCAAAATGTGAAAGAAGCTTTCTGAGAAACGCTCTTTCTGATCCGTGAGTTCATCTCACAGTCTTATAACTTAGACTTCAGGAAGCAGTTTGCTACCACCCTTTTCGTGGAATCTGTAAAGTGATATTTGGGAGCCCATAGGGGCCCATGGTGAAAAAGGAAATATCCTCAACTAATAAGTAGAGAGAAGCTTTCTGGGAGATTCCTTTCTGATGTGTGGCTTCATCACACAGAGTTCCACCCTTCCCTTCTTGGAACAGTTTGCTAACAATATTGTCGTGGATTCTGCAAAGGTATATTTGGAGCTCATTGAGGGCTATGGTGAAAAAGGACATATCCTCACATAATAACTAAAGAGAAGCTTTCTGAGAAACTGCATTGCCATGAGTGAATGCAACTCACAGTGTTACACGTCTCTCCTCAGTGATCAGTTTGTTAACACAGTTTTATAGAAATCTGCAATTAGATCCTTCATAGCGCAATGAACCTTGCGGTGACAAAGGAAATATCCACAGAAGAAAACTAGAAAGAAGCTTTCTTAGAAACTTCTTGGTGATGTGCGAATTCATCTCACAGAGTTACACTTATGTTTCCTGGAGCAGTCTATTAACACTGTCTTTGAGGTCTCTGAGAATGGCTTCTTTGGATCGCATTGAGGCCTACGCGGATAAAGGAAATTTCATCCGTTCAAAACGTGAAAGAAGCTTTCTGAGAAACCTCTTTCTCATCTGTGAGTTCATCTCACAAACTTATAACTTAGACTTCCGGAATCAGTTTGCTAACACTCTTTTCGTGGAATTTGTAAAGTGATATTTAGGAGCCCATAGGCGCCCATGGTGAAAAAGGAAGTATCCTCACATAATAACTAGAGAGAAGCTTTCTGAGAGATTCCTTACAGATGTGTGGCTTAATCACACAGATTTCCACCCTTCAATTCTTGGAACTGTTTGCTAACACTGTTGTCGTGGATTCTGCAAAGGTATATTTGGGAGAACATTGAGGGCTATGGTGAAAAAGGAAATATCCTCACATAATAACTAAAGAGAAGCTTTCTGAGAAACTGCATTGCCATGTGTGAGTGCAACTCACAGAGTAACACGTTTCTCCTCAGTGATCAGTTTGTTAACACAGTTTTCTGGAAATCTGCAATTAGATACTTCATAGCGCAATGAACCTTACGGTGACAAAGGAAATATCCACAGATGAAAACTAGAAAGAAGTTTTCTTAGAAACTTCTTGGTGATGTGTGAATTCATCTCACAGGGTTACACTTATGTTTCGTGGAGCAGTCCATTAACACTGTCTTTGAGGAATCTGAGAAGGGCTTCTTTGCATCGCATTGAGGCCTACGCTGATAAAGGAAATTTCATCCGTTCAAAACGTGAAAGAATCTTTCTGAGAAACGTCTTTCTGTTCTGTGAGTTCATCTCACAGACTTATAACTAGGACTTCAGGAAGCAGTTTGCTAACACTCTTTTCGTGTTATCTGTAAAGTGATATTTGGGAGCCATAGGGGCTCATGGTGAAAAAGGAAATATCCTCACATAATAACTAAAGAGAAGCTTTCTGAGAGACTGCATTGCCATGTGTGAATGCAACTCACAGAGTTACACATTTCTCCTCAGTGATCAGTTTGTTAACACAGTTTTCTGGAAATCTGCAATTAGATACTTCATAGCGCAATGAACCTTACGGGGACAAAGGAAATATCCACAGATGAAAACTAGAAAGAAGCTTTCTTAGAAACTTCTTGGTGATGTGTGAATTCATCTCACAGAGTTACACTTATGTTTTGCGGAGCAGTCCATTAACACTGTCTTTGAGGAGTCTGAGAATGTCTTCTTTGGATCACATTGAGGCCTATGCTGATAAAGGAAATTTCATTAATTGAAAAAATGAAGGAAGCTTTGTGATAAACTTCTTTCTGATCTCTGAGTTCATCTCACAGACTTATAACTTAGACTTCAGTAAGCAGTTTGCTAACACTCTTTTCGTGCAATCTGGAAAGTGATATTTTGAGCCCATAGGGGCCCATGGTGAAAAAGGAAATATCCTCACATAATAACTAGAGAGAAGCTTTCTGAGAGATTCCTTTCTGATTTGTGGCTTCATCAAAAAGAGTTCCCACCTCCCTTCTTGGAACAGTTTGCTAACACTGTTGTCGTGGATTTTGCAAAGGTATATTTGGGAGCTCATTGAGGGTTATAGTGAAAAAGGGAATATCCTCACATAAGAACGAAATAGAAGCTTTCCGAGAAACTGCATTGCCATGTGTGAAGGCAACTCACAGAGTTACACGTTTCTCCTCAGTGATCAGTTTGTTAACACAGTTTTCTGGAAATCTGCAATTACATACTTCATAGCGCAATGAACTTTACGGTGACAAAGGAAATATCCACAGATGAAAACTAGAAAGAAGCTTTCGTAGAAACTTCTTGGTGATGGGTGAATTCATCTCACAGAGTTACACTTATGTTTCGTGGAGCAGTCCATTAACACTGTCTTTGAGGACTCTGAGAATGGCTTCTTTGGATCGCATTGAGGCCTACGCTGATAAAGGAAATTTCATGCGTTCAAAACGTGAAAGAAGCTTTCTGAGAAACGTCTTTCTGATCTGTGAGATCATCTCACAGACTTATAACTTAGACTTCAGGAAGCAGTTTGCTATCACTGCTTTTCGTGGAATCTGTAAAGTGATATTTGGGAGCCCTTAGGGGCCCATGGTGAAAAAGGAAATATCCTCACCTAATAACTAGAGAGAAGCTTTCTGAGAGATTCCTTTCTGATGTGTGGCTTCATCACACAGAGTTCCACCCTTCCCTTCATGGAACAGTTTCCTAACTCTGTTGTCGTGGATTCTGCAAAGGTATATTTGGGAGCTCATTGAGGGCTATGTTGAAAAAGGAAATATCCTCACATAATAACTAAAGAGAAGCTTTCTGAAAACTGCATTGCCATGTGTGAATGCAACTCACAGAGTTACACGTTTCTCCTCAGTGATCAGTTTGTTAACACAGTTTTCTGGAAATCTGCAATTAGATATTTCATAGCGCAATGAACCTTACGGTGAAAAAGGAAATATCCACAGATGAAAACTAGAAGAAGCTTTCTTAGAAACTTCTTGGTGATGCGTGAATTCATCTCACAGAATTACACTTACGTTTCGTGGAGCAGACAATTAACACTGTCTTTGAGGAATCTGAGAACGGTTCCTTTGGATCGCATTGAGGCCTATGCTGATAAAGGATATTTCATCCGTTCAAAACGTGAAAGAAGCTTTCCGAGAAACGTCTTCTGTTCTGTGAGTTCATCTCACAGACTTATAACTTAGACTTCAGGAAGCAGTTTGCTTACACTCTTTTCGTGGAATCTGTAAAGTGATATTTGGGAGGCCATAGGGCCCATGGTGAAAAAGTAAATATCCTCACATAATAACTAGAGAGAAGCTTTCTGAGAAATTCCTTTCTGATGTGTGGCTTCATCACACAGAGTTCCACCCTTCCCTTCTTGGAACAGTTTGCTAACACTGTTGTCGTGGATTCTGCAAAGGTATATTTGGGAGCTCATTGAGGGCTATGGTGAAAAAGGAAATATCCTCACATAGTAACTAAAGAGAAGCTTTCTGAGAAACTGCATTGCCATGTGTGAATGCAACTCACAGAGTTACACGTTTCTCCTCAGTGATCAGTTTGTTAACACAGTTTTCTGGAAATCTGCAATTAGATATTTCATAGCGCAATGAACCTTACGGTGACAAATGGAAATATCCACAGATGAAAACTAGAAGAAGCTTTCTTAGAAACTTCTTGGTGATGTGTGAATTCATCTCACAGAATTACACTTATGTTTCGTGGAAGCAGACAATAAACACTGTCTTTGAGGACTCTGAGAATGGCTTCTTTGGATCGCATTGAGGTCTACGCTGATAAAGGAAATTTCATTCGTTCAAAATGTGAAAGAAGCTTTCTGAGAAACGTCTTTCTGATCTGTGAGTTCATCTCACAGTCTTATAACTTAGACTTCAGGAAGCAGTTTGCTAACACTCTTTTCGTGGAATCTGTAAAGTGATATTTGGGAGCCCATAGGGGCCCATGGTGAAAAAGTAAATATCCTCACATAATAACTAGAGAGAAGCTTTCTGAGAGATTCCTTTCTGATGTGTGGCTTCATCACACAGAGTTCCACCCTTCCCTTCTTGGAACAGTTTGCTAACACTGTTGTCGTGGATTCTGCAAAGTATATTTGGGAGCTCATTGAGGGCTATGGTGAAAAAGGAAATATCCTCACATAGTAACTAAAGAGAAGCTTTCTGAGAAACTGCATTGCCATGTGTGAATGCAACTCAAGAGTTTCACGTTTCTCCTCAGTGATCAGTTTGTTAACACAGTTTTCTGGAAATCTGCAATTAGATACTTCATAGCGCAATGAACCTTACGATGACAAAGAAATATCCACAGATGAAAACTAGAAAGAAGCTTCCCTTGAAACTTATTGATGATGTGTGAATTCATCTCACAGAGTTACACTGATGTTTCGTGGAGCAGACAATTAACACTGCCTTTGAGGACTCTGAGAATGGCTTCTTTGGTTCACATTGAGGCCTACTGCTGAAAAAGGAAATTTTATTCGTTCAAAATGTGAAAGAAGCTTTCTGAGAAACGTCTTTCTGATCCGTGAGTTCATCTCACAGTCTTATAACTTAGACTTCAGGAAGCAGTTTGCTACCACCCTTTTCGTGGAATCTGTAAAGTGATACTTGGGAGCCCATAGGGGCCCATGGTGAAAAAGGAAATATCCTCAACTAATAAGTAGAGAGAAGCTTTCTGGGAGATTCCTTTCTGATGTGTGGCTTCATCACACAGAGTTCCACCCTTCCCTTCTTGGAACAGCTTTGCTAACAATATTGTCGTGGATTCTGCAAAGGTATATTTGGGAGCTCATTGAGGGCTATGGTGAAAAAGGACATATCCTCACATAATAACTAAAGAGAAGCTTTCTGAGAAACTGCATTGCCATGAGTGAATGCAACTCACAGTGTTACACGTCTCTCCTCAGTGATCAGTTTGTTAACACAGTTTTATAGAAATCTGCAATTAGATCCTTCATAGCGCAATGAACCTTGCGGTGACAAAGGAAATATCCACAGAAGAAAACTAGAAAGAAGCTTTCTTAGAAACTTCTTGGTGATGTGCGAATTCATCTCACAGAGTTACACTTATGTTTCCTGGAGCAGTCTATTAACACTGTCTTTGAGGTCTCTGAGAATGGCTTCTTTGGATCGCATTGAGGCCTACGCGGATAAAGGAAATTTCATCCGTTCAAAACGTGAAAGAAGCTTTCTGAGAAACCTCTTTCTCATCTGTGAGTTCATCTCACAAACTTATAACTTAGACTTCCGGAATCAGTTTGCTAACACTCTTTTCGTGGAATTTGTAAAGTGATATTTAGGAGCCCATAGGCGCCCATGGTGAAAAAGGAAGTATCCTCACATAATAACTAGAGAGAAGCTTTCTGAGAGATTCCTTACAGATGTGTGGCTTAATCACACAGATTTCCACCCTTCAATTCTTGGAACTGTTTGCTAACACTGTTGTCGTGGATTCTGCAAAGGTATATTTGGGAGAACATTGAGGGCTATGGTGAAAAAGGAAATATCCTCACATAATAACTAAAGAGAAGCTTTCTGAGAAACTGCATTGCCATGTGTGAGTGCAACTCACAGAGTAACACGTTTCTCCTCAGAGATCAGTTTGTTAACACAGTTTTCTGGAAATCTGCAATTAGATACTTCATAGCGCAATGAACCTTACGGTGACAAAGGAAATATCCACAGATGAAAACTAGAAAGAAGTTTTCTTAGAAACTTCTTGGTGATGTGTGAATTCATCTCACAGGGTTACACTTATGTTTCGTGGAGCAGTCCATTAACACTGTCTTTGAGGAATCTGAGAACGGCTTCTTTGCATCGCATTGAGGCCTACGCTGATAAAGGAAATTTCATCCGTTCAAAACGTGAAGAATCTTTCTGAGAAACGTCTTTCTGTTCTGTGAGTTCATCTCACAGACTTATAACTAGGACTTCAGGAAGCAGTTTGCTAACACTCTTTTCGTGTTATCTGTAAAGTGATATTTGGGAGCCCATAGGGGCTCATGGTGAAAAAGGAAATATCCTCACATAATAACTAAAGAGAAGCTTTCTGAGAGACTGCATTGTCATGTGTGAATGCAACTCACAGAGTTACACGTTTCTCCTCAGTGATCAGTTTGTTAACACAGTTTTCTGGAAATCTGCAATTAGATACTTCATAGCGCAATGAACCTTACGGGGACAAAGGAAATATCCACAGATGAAAACTAGAAAGAAGCTTTCTTAGAAACTTCTTGGTGATGTGTGAATTCATCTCACAGAGTTACACTTATGTTTTGCGGAGCAGTCCATTAACACTGTCTTTGAGGAGTCTGAGAATGTCTTCTTTGGATCACATTGAGGCCTATGCTGATAAAGGAAATTTCATCCATTGAAAACATGAAGGAAGCTTTGTGATAAACTTCTTTCTGATCTGTGAGTTCATCTCACAGACTTATAACTTAGACTTCAGTAAGCAGTTTGCTAACACTCTTTTCGTGCAATCTGGAAAGTGATATTTTTGAGCCCATAGGGGCCCATGGTGAAAAAGGAAATATCCTCACATAATAACTAGAGAGAAGCTTTCTGAGAGATTCCTTTCTGATTTGTGGCTTCATCAAAAAGAGTTCCCACCTCCCTTCTTGGAACAGTTTGCTAACACTGTTGTCGTGGATTTTGCAAAGGTATATTTGGGAGCTCATTGAGGGTTATAGTGAAAAAGGGAATATCCTCACATAAGAACGAAATAGAAGCTTTCCGAGAAACTGCATTGCCATGTGTGAAGGCAACTCACAGAGTTACACGTTTCTCCTCAGTGATCAGTTTGTTAACACAGTTTTCTGGAAATCTGCAATTACATACTTCATAGCGCAATGAACTTTACGGTGACAAAGGAAATATCCACAGATGAAAACTAGAAAGAAGCTTTCGTAGAAACTTCTTGGTGATGGGTGAATTCATCTCACAGAGTTACACTTATGTTTCGTGGAGCAGTCCATTAACACTGTCTTTGAGGACTCTGAGAATGGCTTCTTTGGATCGCATTGAGGCCTACGCTGATAAAGGAAATTTCATGCGTTCAAAACGTGAAAGAGGCTTTCTGAGAAACGTCTTTCTGATCTGTGAGATCATCTCACAGACTTATAACTTAGACTTCAGGAAGCAGTTTGCTATCACTGTTTTCGTGGAATCTGTAAAGTGATATTTGGGAGCCCTTAGGGGCCCATGGTGAAAAAGGAAATATCCTCACCTAATAACTAGAGAGAAGCTTTCTGAGAGATTCCTTTCTGATGTGTGGCTTCATCACACAGAGTTCCACCCTTCCCTTCATGAACAGTTTCCTAACACTGTTGTCGTGGCATTCTGCAAAGGTATATTTGGGAGCTCATTGAGGGCTATGTTGAAAAAGGAAATATCCTCACATAATAACTAAAGAGAAGCTTTCTGAAAACTGCATTGCCATGTGTGAATGCAACTCACAGAGTTACACGTTTCTCCTCAGTGGTCAGTTTGTTAACACAGTTTTCTGGAAATCTGCAATTAGATATTTCATAGCGCAATGAACCTTACGGTGAAAAAGGAAATATCCACAGATGAAAACTGGAAGAAGCTTTCTTAGAAACTTCTTGGTGATGCGTGAATTCATCTCACAGAATTACACTTACGTTTCGTGGAGCAGACAATTAACACTGTCTTTGAGGAATCTGAGAACGGTTCCTTTGGATCGCATTGAGGCCTATGCTGATAAAGGATATTTCATCCGTTCAAAACGTGAAAGAAGCTTTCTAAGAAACGTCTTTCTGATCTGTGAGTTCATCTCACAGACTTATAACTTCGACTTCAGGAAGCAGTTTGTTAACACTCTTTTCGTGGAATTTGTAAAGTGATATTTGGGAGCCTTAGGCGCCCTTGGTGAAAATGGAAATATCCTCACATAATGACTAGAGAGAAGCTTTCTGAGAGATTCCTTACAGATGTGTGGCTTAATCACACAGAGTTCCACCCTTCAATTCTTGGAACTGTTTGCTAACACTGTTGTCGTGGATTTCTGCAAAGGTATATTTGGGAGCTCATTGAGGGCTATGGTGAAAAAGGAAATATCCTCACATAATAACTAAAGAGAAGCTTTCTGAGAAACTGCATTGCCATGTGTGAATGCAACTCACAGAGTTACACGTTTCTGTTCAGTGATCAGTTTGTTACACAGTTTTCTGGAAATCTGCAATTAGATACTTCATAGCGCAATGAACCTTACGGTGACAAAGGAAGTATCCACAGATGAAAACTAGAAAGAAGTTTTCTTAGAAACTTCTTGGTGATGTGTAATTCATCTCACAGAGTTACACTTATGTTTCCTGGAGCAGTCCATTAACACTGTCTTTGAGGAATCTGAGATCGGCTTCTTTGCATCGCATTGAGCCCTACGCTGATAAAGGAAATTTCATCCGTTCAAAACGTGAAAGAAGCTTTCTGAGAAACGTCTTTCTGATCTGTGAGTTCATCTCACAGACCTATAACTTAGACTTCAGGAAGCAGTTTGCTAACACTCTTTTCGTGGAATCTGTAAAGTGATATTTGGGAGGCCATAGGGGCCCATGGTGAAAAAGTAAATATCCTCACATAATAACTAGAGAGAAGCTTTCTGAGAAATTCCTTTCTGATGTGTGGCTTCATCACACAGAGTTCCACCCTTCCCTTCTTGGAACAGTTTGCTAACACTGTTGTCGTGGATTCTGCAAAGGTATATTTGGGAGCTCATTGAGGGCTATGGTGAAAAAGGAAATATCCTCACATAGTAACTAAAGAGAAGCTTTCTGAGAAACTGCATTGCCATGTGTGAATGCAACTCAAGAGTTTCACGTTTCTCCTCAGTGATCAGTTTGTTAACACAGTTTTCTGGAAATCTGCAATTAGATCCTTCATAGCGCAATGAACCTTACGGTGACAAAGGAAATATCCACAGATGAAAACTAGAAAGAAGCTTTCTTAGAAACTTCTTGGTGATGTGTGAATTCATCTCACAGAGTTACACTTATGTTTCGTGGAGCAGTCCATTAACACTGTCTTTGAGGACTCTGAGAATGGCTTCTTTGGATCGCATTGAGGCCTACGCTGATAAAGGAAATTTCATCCGTTCAAAATGTGAAAGAAGCTTTCTGAGAAACGTCTTTCTGATCTGTGAGTTCATCTCACAGACTTATAACTTAGACTTCAGGAAGCAGTTTGCTAACATCTCTTTTCGTGGAATCTGTAAAGTGATATTTGGGAGCCCATAGGCGCCCAAGGTGAAAAAGGAAATATCCTCACATAATAACTAGAGAGAAGATTTCTGAGAGATTCCTTTCTGATCTGTGGCTTCATCACACAGACTTCCAACCTTCCCTTCTTAGAACCGTTTCCTACCACTATTGTCATGGATTCTGCAAAGGTATATTTGGGAGCTCATTGATTGCTATGGTGAAAAAGGAAATATCCTCACATAATAACTAAAGAGAACCTTTCCGAGAAACTGCATTGCCATGTGTGAATGCAACTCACAGAGATACACGTTTCTCCTCAGTGATCAGTTTCTTAACACAGTTTTCTGGCTATCTGCAATTAGATACTTCATAGCGCAATGAACCTGACGGTGACAAAGGAAATATCCACAGATGAAAACTAGAAAGAAGCTTTCATAGAATCTTCTTGGTGATGTGTGAATTCATCTCAAGAGTTTACACTTATGTTTCATGGAGCAGTCCATTAACACTGTCTTTGAGGAATTTGAGAATGGCTTCTTTGGATCGCATTGAGGCCTACGCTGATAAGGAAATTTCATGCGTTCAAAACGTGAAAGAAGCTTTCTGAGAAACGTCTTTCTCATCTGTGAGTTCATCTCACAGACTTATAACTTAGACTTCAGGAAGCAGTTTGCTAACACTCTTTTCGTGGAATCTGTAAAGGATATTTGGGAGCCCATAGGGGCCCATGGTGAAAAAGGAAATATCCTCACATAATAACTAGAGAGAAGCTTTCTGAGAGATTCCTTTCTGATGTGTGGCTTCATTCACACAGAGTTCCACCATTCACTTCTTGGAACAGTTTGCTACCACATGTTGTCGTGGATTCTGCAAAGGTATATTTGGGAGCTCACTGAGGTCTATGGTGAAAAAGGAAATATCCTCATTAATAACTAAAGAGAAGCTTTCCGAGAAACTGCATTGCCATGTGTGAATGCAACTCACAGAGTTACACGTTTCTCTACAGTGATCAGTTTGTTAACACAGTTTTCTGGAAATCTGCAATTAGATACTTCAGAGCGCAATAAACCTTACGGTGACAGAGGAAATATGCACAGATGAAAATTAGAAAGAAGCTTTCTTAGAAACTTCTTGGTTATGTGA
This sequence comes from Rhinopithecus roxellana, assembly GCF_007565055.1. Classification (NCBI taxonomy): domain Eukaryota; kingdom Metazoa; phylum Chordata; class Mammalia; order Primates; family Cercopithecidae; genus Rhinopithecus; species Rhinopithecus roxellana. Next base: position 88,832,563 of record NC_044559.1, read on the forward strand.
ATTCATCTCAGAGATTTACACTTATGTTTCGTGGGGAAGTCCATTAACACTGTCTTTGAGGAGTCTGAGAACGTCTTCTTTGGATCGCATTGAGGCCTACGCTGATAAAGGAAATTTCATCCGTTCAAAACGTGAAAGAAGCTTTCTGAGAAACGTCTTTCTGTTCTGTGAATTCATCTCACCGACTTATAACTTAGACTTCAGGAAGCAGTTTGCTAACACTCTTTTCGTGGAATCTGTAAAGTGTATTTGGGAGCCCATAGGGTCTCATGGTGAAAAAGGAAATATCCTCACATAATAACTAAAGAGAAGCTTTCTGAGAGACTGCATTGCCATGTGTGAATGCAACTCACAGAGTTACACGTTTCTCCTCAGTGATCAGTTTGTTAACACAGTTTTCTGGAAATCTGCAATTAGATACTTCATAGCGCAATGAACCTTATGGGGACAAAGGAAATATCCGCAGATGAAAACTAGAAAGAAGCTTTCTTAGAAACTTCTTGGTGATGTGTGAATTCATCTCACAGAGTTACACTTATGTTTTGCGGAGCAGTCCATTAACACTGTCTTTGAGGAGTCTGAGAATGTCTTCTTTGGATCACATTGAGGCCTATGCTGATAAAGGAAATTTCATCCATTGAAAACATGAAGGAAGCTTTGTGATAAACTTCTTTCTGATCTGTGAGTTCATCTCACAGACTTATAACTTAGACTTCAGTAAGCAGTTTGCTAACACTCTTTTCGTGCAATCTGGAAAGTGATATTTTTGAGCCCATAGGGGCTCATGGTGAAAAAGGAAATATCCTCACATAATAACTAGAGAGAAGCTTTCTGAGAGATTCCTTTCTGATTTGTGGCTTCATCACAAAGAGTTCCCAGCTCCCTTCTTGGAACAGTTTGCTAACACTGTTGTCGTCGATTTTGCAAAGGTATATTTGGGAGCTCATTGAGGGCTATAGTGAAAAAGGGAATATCCTCACATAAGAATGAAATAGAAGCTTTCCGAGAAACTGCATTGCCATGTGTGAAGGCAACTCACAGAGTTACACGTTTCTCCTCAATGATCAGTTTGTTAACACAGTTTTCTGGAAATCTGCAATTACATACTTCATAGCGCAATGAACTTTACGGTGACAAAGGAAATAGCCACAGATGAAAACTAGAAAGAAGCTTTCGTAGAAACTTCTTGGTGATGGGTGAATTCATCTCACAGAGTTACACTTATGTTTCGTGGAGCAGTCCATTAACACTGTCTTTGAGGACTCTGAGAATGGCTTCTTTGGATCGCATTGAGGCCTACGCTGATAAAGGAAATTTCATGCGTTCAAAACGTGAAAGAGGCTTTCTGAGAAACGTCTTTCTGATCTGTGAGATCATCTCACAGATCTATAACTTAGACTTCAGGAAGCAGTTTGCTATCACTCTTTTCGTGGAATCTGTAAAGTGATATTTGGAGCCCTTAGGGGCCCATGGTGAAAAAGGAAATATCCTCACCTAATAACTAGAGAGAAGCTTTCTGAGAGATTCCTTTCTGATGTGTGGCTTCATCACACAGAGTTCCACCCTTCCCTTCATGGAACAGTTTCCTAACACTGTTGTCGTGGATTCTGCAAAGGTATATTTGGGAGCTCATTGAGGGCTATGGTGAAAAAGGAAATATCCTCACATAATAACTAAAGAGAAGCTTTCTGAAAACTGCATTGCCATGTGTGAATGCAACTCACAGAGTTACACGTTTCTCCTCAGTGATCAGTTTGTTAACACAGTTTTCTGGAAATCTGCAATTAGATACTTTCATAGCGCAATGAACCTACGGTGACAAAGGAAATATCCACAGATGAAAACTAGAAGAAGCTTTCTTAGAAACTTCTTGGTGATGCGTGAATTCATCTCACAGAATTACACTTACGTTTCGTGGAGCAGACAATTAACACTGTCTTTGAGGAATCTGAGAACGGTTCCTTTGGATCGCATTGAGGCCTATGCTGATAAAGGATATTTCATCCGTTCAAAACGTGAAAGAAGCTTTCCGAGAAACGTCTTTCTGTTCTGTGAGTTCATCTCACAGACTTATAACTTAGACTTCAGGAAGCAGTTTGCTTACACTCTTTTCGTGGAATCTGTAAAGTGATATTTGGGAGGCCATAGGGGCCCATGGTGAAAAAGTAAATATCCTCACATAATAACTAGAGAGAAGCTTTCTGAGAAATTCCTTTCTGATGTGTGGCTTCATCACACAGAGTTCCACCCTTCCCTTCTTGGAACAGTTTGCTAACACTGTTGTCGTGGATTCTGCAAAGGTATATTTGGGAGCTCAATGAGGGCTATGGTGAAAAAGGAAATATCCTCACATAGTAACTAAAGAGAAGCTTTCTGAGAAACTGCATTGCCATGTGTGAATGCAACTCACAGAGGTACACGTTTCTCCTCAGTGATCAGTTTGTTAACACAGTTTTCTGGAAATCTGCAATTAGATATTTCATAGCGCAATGAACCTTACGGTGAAAAAGGAAATATCCACAGATGAAAACTAGAAGAAGCTTTCTTAGAAACTTCTTGGTGATGTGTGAATTCATCTCACAGAATTACACTTATGTTTCGTGGAGCAGACAATAAACACTGTCTTTGAGGACTCTGAGAACGGCTTCTTTGGATCGCATTGAGGTCTACGCTGATAAAGGAAATTTCATTCGTTCAAAACGTGAAAGAAGCTTTCCGAGAAACGTCTTTCTGTTCTGTGAGTTCATCTCACAGACTTATAACTTAGACTTCAGGAAGCAGTTTGCTAACACTCTTTTCGTGGAATTTGTAGAGTGATATTTGGGAGCCCGTAGGGGCCCATGGTGAAAAAGTAAATATCCTCACATAATAACTAGAAGGAAGCTTTCTGAGAGATTCCTTTCTGATGTGTGGCTTCATCACACAGAGTTCCACCCTTCCCTTCTTGGAACAGTTTGCTAACACTGTTGTCGTGGATTCTGCAAAAGTATATTTGGGAGCTCATTGAGGGCTATGGTGAAAAAGGAAATATCCTCACATAGTAAGTAAAGAGAAGCTTTCTGAGAAACTGCATTGCCATGTGTGAATGCAACTCAAGAGTTTCACGTTTCTCCTCAGTGATCAGTTTGTTAACACAGTTTTCTGGCAAATCTGCAATTAGATACTTCATAGCGCAATGAACCTTACGATGACAAAGAAATATCCACAGATGAAAACTAGAAAGAAGCTTTCCTTGAAACTTCTTGATGATGTGTGAATTCATCTCACAGAGTTACACTGATGTTTCGTGGAGCAGACAATTAACACTGTCTTTGAGGACTCTGAGAATGGTTTCTTTGGTTCACATTGAAGCCTACGCTGAAAAAGGAAATTTTATTCGTTCAAAATGTGAAAGAAGCTTTCTGAGAAACGCCTTTCTGATCCGTGAGTTCATCTCACAGTCTTATAACTTAGACTTCAGGAAGCAGTTTGCTACCACCCTTTTCGTGGAATCTGTAAAGTGATATTTGGGAGCCCATAGGGGCCCATGGTGAAAAAGGAAATATCCTCAACTAATAAGTAGAGAGAAGCTTTCTGGGAGATTCCTTTCTGATGTGTGGCTTCATCACACAGAGTTCCACCCTTCCCTTCTTGGAACAGTTTGCTAACAATATTGTCGTGGATTCTGCAAAGGTATATTTGGAGCTCATTGAGGGCTATGGTGAAAAAGGACATATCCTCACATAATAACTAAAGAGAAGCTTTCTGAGAAACTGCATTGCCATGAGTGAATGCAACTCACAGTGTTACACGTCTCTCCTCAGTGATCAGTTTGTTAACACAGTTTTATAGAAATCTGCAATTAGATCCTTCATAGCGCAATGAACCTTGCGGTGACAAAGGAAATATCCACAGAAGAAAACTAGAAAGAAGCTTTCTTAGAAACTTCTTGGTGATGTGCGAATTCATCTCACAGAGTTACACTTATGTTTCCTGGAGCAGTCTATTAACACTGTCTTTGAGGTCTCTGAGAATGGCTTCTTTGGATCGCATTGAGGCCTACGCGGATAAAGGAAATTTCATCCGTTCAAAACGTGAAAGAAGCTTTCTGAGAAACCTCTTTCTCATCTGTGAGTTCATCTCACAAACTTATAACTTAGACTTCCGGAATCAGTTTGCTAACACTCTTTTCGTGGAATTTGTAAAGTGATATTTAGGAGCCCATAGGCGCCCATGGTGAAAAAGGAAGTATCCTCACATAATAACTAGAGAGAAGCTTTCTGAGAGATTCCTTACAGATGTGTGGCTTAATCACACAGATTTCCACCCTTCAATTCTTGGAACTGTTTGCTAACACTGTTGTCGTGGATTCTGCAAAGGTATATTTGGGAGAACATTGAGGGCTATGGTGAAAAAGGAAATATCCTCACATAATAACTAAAGAGAAGCTTTCTGAGAAACTGCATTGCCATGTGTGAGTGCAACTCACAGAGTAACACGTTTCTCCTCAGTGATCAGTTTGTTAACACAGTTTTCTGGAAATCTGCAATTAGATACTTCATAGCGCAATGAACCTTACGGTGACAAAGGAAATATCCACAGATGAAAACTAGAAAGAAGTTTTCTTAGAAACTTCTTGGTGATGTGTGAATTCATCTCACAGGGTTACACTTATGTTTCGTGGAGCAGTCCATTAACACTGTCTTTGAGGAATCTGAGAAGGGCTTCTTTGCATCGCATTGAGGCCTACGCTGATAAAGGAAATTTCATCCGTTCAAAACGTGAAAGAATCTTTCTGAGAAACGTCTTTCTGTTCTGTGAGTTCATCTCACAGACTTATAACTAGGACTTCAGGAAGCAGTTTGCTAACACTCTTTTCGTGTTATCTGTAAAGTGATATTTGGGAGCCCATAGGGGCTCATGGTGAAAAAGGAAATATCCTCACATAATAACTAAAGAGAAGCTTTCTGAGAGACTGCATTGCCATGTGTGAATGCAACTCACAGAGTTACACATTTCTCCTCAGTGATCAGTTTGTTAACACAGTTTTCTGGAAATCTGCAATTAGATACTTCATAGCGCAATGAACCTTACGGGGACAAAGGAAATATCCACAGATGAAAACTAGAAAGAAGCTTTCTTAGAAACTTCTTGGTGATGTGTGAATTCATCTCACAGAGTTACACTTATGTTTTGCGGAGCAGTCCATTAACACTGTCTTTGAGGAGTCTGAGAATGTCTTCTTTGGATCACATTGAGGCCTATGCTGATAAAGGAAATTTCATTAATTGAAAAAATGAAGGAAGCTTTGTGATAAACTTCTTTCTGATCTCTGAGTTCATCTCACAGACTTATAACTTAGACTTCAGTAAGCAGTTTGCTAACACTCTTTTCGTGCAATCTGGAAAGTGATATTTTTGAGCCCATAGGGGCCCATGGTGAAAAAGGAAATATCCTCACATAATAACTAGAGAGAAGCTTTCTGAGAGATTCCTTTCTGATTTGTGGCTTCATCAAAAAGAGTTCCCACCTCCCTTCTTGGAACAGTTTGCTAACACTGTTGTCGTGGATTTTGCAAAGGTATATTTGGGAGCTCATTGAGGGTTATAGTGAAAAAGGGAATATCCTCACATAAGAACGAAATAGAAGCTTTCCGAGAAACTGCATTGCCATGTGTGAAGGCAACTCACAGAGTTACACGTTTCTCCTCAGTGATCAGTTTGTTAACACAGTTTTCTGGAAATCTGCAATTACATAATTCATAGCGCAATGAACTTTACGGTGACAAAGGAAATAGCCACAGATGAAAACTAGAAAGAAGCTTTCGTAGAAACTTCTTGGTGATGGGTGAATTCATCACACAGAGTTACACTTATGTTTCGTGGAGCAGTCCATTAACACTGTCTTTGAGGACTCTGAGAATGGCTTCTTTGGATCGCATTGAGGCCTACGCTGATAAAGGAAATTTCATGCGTTCAAAACGTGAAAGAGGCTTTCTGAGAAACGTCTTTCTGATCTGTGAGATCATCTCACAGACTTATAACTTAGACTTCAGGAAGCAGTTTGCTATCACTGTTTTCGTGGAATCTGTAAAGTGATATTTGGGAGCCCTTAGGGGCCCATGGTGAAAAAGGAAATATCCTCACCTAATAACTAGAGAGAAGCTTTCTGAGAGATTCCTTTCTGATGTGTGGCTTCATCACACAGTGTTCCACCCTTCCCTTCATGGAACAGTTTCCTAACACTGTTGTCGTGGATTCTGCAAAGGTATATTTGGGAGCTCATTGAGGGCTATGTTGAAAAAGGAAATATCCTCACATAATAACTAAAGAGAAGCTTTCTGAAAACTGCATTGCCATGTGTGAATGCAACTCACCGAGTTACACGTTTCTCCTCAGTGGTCAGTTTGTTAACACAGTTTTCTGGAAATCTGCAATTAGATATTTCATAGCGCAATGAACCTTACGGTGAAAAAGGAAATATCCACAGATGAAAACTAGAAGAAGCTTTCTTAGAGACTTCTTGGTGATGCGTGAATTCATCTCACAGAATTACACTTACGTTTCGTGGAGCAGACAATTAACACTGTCTTTGAGGAATCTGAGAACGGTTCCTTTGGATCGCATTGAGGCCTATGCTGATAAAGGATATTTCATCCGTTCAAAACGTGAAAGAAGCTTTCCGAGAAACGTCTTTCTGTTCTGTGAGTTCATCTCACAGACTTATAACTTAGACTTCAGGAAGCAGTTTGCTTACACTCTTTTCGTGGAATCTGTAAAGTGATATTTGGGAGGCCATAGGGGCCCATGGTGAAAAAGTAAATATCCTCACATAATAACTAGAGAGAAGCTTTCTGAGAAATTCCTTTCTGATGTGTGGCTTCATCACACAGAGTTCCACCCTTCCCTTCTTGGAACAGTTTGCTAACACTGTTGTCGTGGATTCTGCAAAGGTATATTTGGGAGCTCATTGAGGGCTATGGTGAAAAAGGAAATATCCTCACATAGTAACTAAAGAGAAGCTTTCTGAGAAACTGCATTGCCATGTGTGAATGCAACTCACAGAGTTACACGTTTCTCCTCAGTGATCAGTTTGTTAACACAGTTTTCTGGAAATCTGCAATTAGATATTTCATAGCGCAATGAACCTTACGGTGACAATGGAAATATCCACAGATGAAAACTAGAAGAAGCTTTCTTAGAAACTTCTTGGTGATGTGTGAATTCATCTCACAGAATTACACTTATGTTTCGTGGAGCAGACAATAAACACTGTCTTTGAGGACTCTGAGAACGGCTTCTTTGGATCGCATTGAGGTCTACGCTGATAAAGGAAATTTCATTCGTTCAAAACGTGAAAGAAGCTTTCTGAGAAACGTCGTTCTGATCCGTGAGTTCATCTCACAGTCTTATAACTTAGACTTCAGGAAGCAGTTTGCTAACACTCTTTTCGTGGAATCTGTAGAGTGATATTTGGGAGCCCATAGGGGCCCATGGTGAAAAAGTAAATATCCTCACATAATAACTAGAAGGAAGCTTTCTGAGAGATTTCTTTCTGATGTGTGGCTTCATCACACAGAGTTCCACCCTTCCCTTCTTGGAACAGTTTGCTAACACTGTTGTCGTGGATTCTGCAAAAGTATATTTGGGAGCTCATTGAGGGCTATGGTGAAAAAGGAAATATCCTCACATAGTAAGTAAAGAGAAGCTTTCTGAGAAACTGCATTGCCATGTGTGAATGCAACTCAAGAGTTTCACGTTTCTCCTCAGTGATCAGTTTGTTAACACAGTTTTCTGGAAATCTGCAATTAGATACTTCATAGCGCAATGAACCTTACGATGACAAAGAAATATCCACAGATGAAAACTAGAAAGAAGCTTCCCTTGAAACTTATTGATGATGTGTGAATTCATCTCACAGAGTTACACTGATGTTTCGTGGAGCAGACAATTAACACTGCCTTTGAGGACGCTGAGAATGGCTTCTTTGGTTCACATTGAAGCCTATGCTGAAAAAGGAAATTTTATTCGTTCAAAATGTGAAAGAAGCTTTCTGAGAAACGTCTTTCTGATCCGTGAGTTCATCTCACAGTCTTATAACTTAGACTTCAGGAAGCAGTTTGCTACCACCCTTTTCGTGGAATCTGTAAAGTGATACTTGGGAGCCCATAGGGGCCCATGGTGAAAAAGGAAATATCCTCAACTAATAAGTAGAGAGAAGCTTTCTGGGAGATTCCTTTCTGATGTGTGGCTTCATCACACAGAGTTCCACCCTTCCCTTCTTGGAACAGTTTGCTAACAATATTGTCGTGGATTCTGCAAAGGTATATTTGGGAGCTCATTGAGGGCTATGGTGAAAAAGGACATATCCTCACATAATGACTAAAGAGAAGCTTTCTGAGAAACTGCATTACCATGAGTGAATGCAACTCACAGTGTTACACGTCTCTCCTCAGTGATCAGTTTGTTAACACAGTTTTATAGAAATCTGCAATTAGATCCTTCATAGCGCAATGAACCTTGCGGTGACAAAGGAAATATCCACAGAAGAAAACTAGAAAGAAGCTTTCTTAGAAACTTCTTGGTGATGTGCGAATTCATCTCACAGAGTTACACTTATGTTTCCTGGAGCAGTCTATTAACACTGTCTTTGAGGTCTCTGAGAATGGCTTCTTTGGATCGCATTGAGGCCTACGCGGATAAAGGAAATTTCATCCGTTCAATACGTGAAAGAAGCTTTCTGAGAAACCTCTTTCTCATCTGTGAGTTCATCTCACAAACTTATAACTTAGACTTCCGGAATCAGTTTGCTAACACTCTTTTCGTGGAATTTGTAAAGTGATATTTAGGAGCCCATAGGCGCCCATGGTGAAAAAGGAAGTATCCTCACATAATAACTAGAGAGAAGCTTTCTGAGAGATTCCTTACAGATGTGTGGCTTAATCACACAGATTTCCACCCTTCAATTCTTGGAACTGTTTGCTAACACTGTTGTCGTGGATTCTGCAAAGGTATATTTGGGAGAACATTGAGGGCTATGGTGAAAAAGGAAATATCCTCACATAATAACTAAAGAGAAGCTTTCTGAGAAACTGCATTGCCATGTGTGAGTGCAACTCACAGAGTAACACGTTTCTCCTCAGTGATCAGTTTGTTAACACAGTTTTCTGGAAATCTGCAATTAGATACTTCATAGCGCAATGAACCTTACGGTGACAAAGGAAAATATCCACAGATGAAAACTAGAAAGAAGTTTTCTTAGAAACTTCTTGGTGATGTGTGAATTCATCTCACAGGGTTACACTTATGTTTCGTGGAGCAGTCCATTAACACTGTCTTTGAGGAATCTGAGAACGGCTTCTTTGCATCGCATTGAGGCCTACGCTGATAAAGGAAATTTCATCCGTTCAAAACGTGAAAGAATCTTTCTGAGAAACGTCTTTCTGTTCTGTGAGTTCATCTCACAGACTTATAACTAGGACTTCAGGAAGCAGTTTGCTAACACTCTTTTCGTGTTATCTGTAAAGTGATATTTGGGAGCCCATAGGGGCTCATGGTGAAAAAGGAAATATCCTCACATAATAACTAAAGAGAAGCTTTCTGAGAGACTGCATTGCCATGTGTGAATGCAACTCACAGAGTTACACATTTCTCCTCAGTGATCAGTTTGTTAACACAGTTTTCTGGAAATCTGCAATTAGATACTTCATAGCGCAATGAACCTTACGGGGACAAAGGAAATATCCACAGTTGAAAACTAGAAAGAAGCTTTCTTAGAAACTTCTTGGTGATGTGTGAATTCATCTCACAGAGTTACACTTATGTTTTGCGGAGCAGTCCATTAACACTGTCTTTGAGGAGTCTGAGAATGTCTTCTTTGGATCACATTGAGGCCTATGCTGATAAAGGAAATTTCATCCATTGAAAACATGAAGGAAGCTTTGTGATAAACTTCTTTCTGATCTTTGAGTTCATCTCACAGACTTATAACTTAGACTTCAGTAAGCAGTTTGCTAACACTCTTTTCGTGCAATCTGGAAAGTGATATTTTTGAGCCCATAGGGGCCCATGGTGAAAAAGGAAATATCCTCACATAATAACTAGAGAGAAGCTTTCTGAGAGATTCCTTTCTGATTTGTGGCTTCATCAAAAAGAGTTCCCACCTCCCTTCTTTGAACAGTTTGCTAACACTGTTGTCGTGGATTTTGCAAAGGTATATTTGGGAGCTCATTGAGGGTTATAGTGAAAAAGGGAATATCCTCACATAAGAACGAAATAGAAGCTTTCCGAGAAACTGCATTGCCATGTGTGAAGGCAACTCACAGAGTTACACGTTTCTCCTTAGTGATCAGTTTGTTAACACAGTTTTCTGGAAATCTGCAATTACATACTTCATAGCGCAATGAAATTTATGGTGACAAAGGAAATATCCACAGATGAAAACTAGAAAGAAGCTTTCGTAGAAACTTCTTGGTGATCGGTGAATTCATCTCACAGAGTTACACTTATGTTTCGTGGAGCAGTCCATTAACACTGTCTTTGAGGACTCTGAGAATGGCTTCTTTGGATCGCATTGAGGCCTACACTGATAAAGGAAATTTCATGCGTTCAAAACGTGAAAGAGGCTTTCTGAGAAACGTCTTTCTGATCTGTGAGATCATCTCACAGACTTATAACTTAGACTTCAGGAAGCAGTTTGCTATCACTGTTTTCGTTGAATCTGTAAAGTGATATTTGGGAGCCCTTATGGGCCCATGGTGAAAAAGGAAATATCCTCACCTAATAACTAGAGAGAAGCTTTCTGAGAGATTCCTTTCTGATGTGTGGCTTCATCACACAGAGTTCCACCCTTCCCTTCATGAAACAGTTTCCTAACACTGTTGTCGTGCATTCTGCAAAGGTATATTTGGGAGCTCATTGAGGGCTATGTTGAAAAAGGAAATATCCTCACATAATAACTAAAGAGAAGCTTTCTGAAAACTGCATTGCCATGTGTGAATGCAACTCACTGAGTTACACGTTTCTCCTCAGTGGTCAGTTTGTTAACACAGTTTTCTGGAAATCTGCAATTAGATATTTCATAGCGCAATGAACCTTACGGTGAAAAAGGAAATATCCACAGATGAAAACTAGAAGAAGCTTTCTTAGAGACTTCTTGGTGATGCGTGAATTCATCTCACAGAATTACACTTACGTTTCGTGGAGCAGACAATTAACACTGTCTTTGAGGAATCTGAGAACGGTTCCTTTGGATCGCATTGAGGCCTATGCTGATAAAGGATATTTCATCCGTTCAAAACGTGAAAGAAGCTTTCTAAGAAACGTCTTTCTGATCTGTGAGTTCATCTCACAGACTTATAACTTCGACTTCAGGAAGCAGTTTGTTAACACTCTTTTCGTGGAATTTGTAAAGTGATATTTGGGAGCCTTAGGCGCCCTTGGTGAAAATGGAAATATCCTCACATAATAACTAGAGAGAAGCTTTCTGAGAGATTCCTTTCAGATGTGTGGCTTAATCAAACAGAGTTCCACCCTTCAATTCTTGGAACTGTTTGCTAACACTGTTGTCATGGTTTCTGCAAAGGTATATTTGGGAGCTCATTGAGGGCTATGGTGAAAAAGGAAATATCCTCACATAATAACTAAAGAGAAGCTTTCTGAGAAACTGCATTGCCATGTGTGAATGCAACTCACAGAGTTACACGTTTCTGTTCAGTGATCAGTTTGTTAACACAGTTTTCTGGAAATCTGCAATTAGATACTTCATAGCGCAATGAACCTTACAGTGACAAAGGAAATATCCACAGATGAAAACTAGAAAGAAGTTTTCTTAGTAACTTCTTGGTGATGTGTGAATTCATCTCACAGAGTTACACTTATGTTTCCTGGAGCAGTCCATTAACACTGTCTTTGAGGAATCTGAGAACGGCTTCTTTGCATCGCATTGAGCCCTATGCTGATAAAGGAAACGTTCAAAACGTGAAAGAAGCTTTCTGAGAAACGTCTTTCTGATCTGTGAGTTCATCTCACAGACCTATAACTTAGACTTCAGGAAGCAGTTTGCTAACAATCTTTTCGTGGAATCTGTAAAGTGATATTTGGGAGGCCATAGGGGTCCATGGTGAAAAAGAAAATATCCTCACATAATAACTAGAGAGAAGCTTTCTGAGAAATTCCTTTCTGATGTGTGGCTTCATCACACAGAGTTCCCCCCTTCCCTTCTTGGAACAGTTTGCTAACACTGTTGTCGTGGATTCTGCAAAGGTATATTTGGGAGCTCATTGAGGGCTATGGTGAAAAAGGAAATATCCTCACATAGTAACTAAAGAGAAGCTTTCTGAGAAACTGCATTGCCATGTGTGAATGCAACTCAAGAGTTTCACGTCTCTCCTAAGTGATCAGTTTGTTAACACAGTTTTCTGGAAATCTGCAATTAGATCCTTCATAGCGCAATGAACCTTGCGGTGACAAAGGAAATATCCACAGATGAAAACTAGAAAGAAGCTTTCTTAGAAACTTCTTGGTGATGTGCGAATTCATCTCACAGAGTTACACTTATGTTTCGTTGAGCAGTCTATTAACACTGTCTTTGAGGACTCTGAGAATGGCTTCTTTGGATCGCATTGAGGCCTACGCGGATAAAGGAAATTTCATCCGTTCCAAACGTGAAAGAAGCTTTCTGAGAAACGTCTTTCTCATCTGTGAGTTCATCTCACAAACTTATAACTTAGACATCAGGAAGCAGTTTGCTAACACTCTTTTCGTGGAATTTGTAAAGTGATATTTAGGAGAACATAGGCGCCCATGGTGAAAAAGGAAATATCCTCACATAATAACTAGAGAGAAGCTTTCTGAGAGATTCCTTACAGATGTGTGGCTTAATCACACAGAGGTCCACCCTTCAATTCTTGGAACTGTTTGCTAACACTGTTGTCGTGGATTCTGCAAAGGTATATTTGGGAGCTCATTGAGGGCTATGGTGAAAAAGGAAATATCCTCACATAATAACTAAAGAGAAGCTTTCTGAGAAACTGCATTGCCATGTGTGAATGCAACTCACAGAGTTACACGTTTCTCTTCAGTGATCAGTTTGTTTACACAGTTTTCTGGAAATCTGCAATTAGATACTTCATAGCGCAATGAACCTTACGGTGACAAAGGAAGTATCCACAGATGAAAACTAGAAAGAAGTTTTCTTAGAAACTTCTTGGTGATGTGTAAATTCATCTCAAAGGGTTACACTTGTGTTTCCTGGAGCAGTCCATTAACACTGTCTTTGAGGAATCTGAGATCGGCTTCTTTGCATCGCATTGAGCCCTACGCTGATAGAGGAAATTTCATCCGTTCAAAACGTGAAAGAAGCTTTCTGAGAAACGTCTTTCTGATCTGTGAGTTCATCTCACAGACCTATAACTTAGACTTCAGGAAGCAGTTTGCTAACACTCTTTTCGTGGAATCTGTAAAATGATATTTGGGAGGCCATTGGGGCCCATGGTGAAAAAGTAAATATCCTCACATAAAAACTAGAGAGAAGCTTTCTGAGAGATTCCTTTCTCATGTGTGGCTTCATCACACAGAGTTCCACCCTTCCCTTCTTGGAACAGTTTGCTAACACTGTTGTCGTGGATTCTGCAAAGGTTTATTTGGGAGATCATTGAGGGCTATGGTGAAAAAGGAAATATCCTCACATAGTAACTAAAGAGAAGCTTTCTGAGAAACTGCATTGCCATGTGTGAATGCAACTCAAGAGTTTCACGTTTCTCCTCAGTGATCAGTTTGTTAACACAGTTTTCTGGAAATCTGCAATTAGATTCTTCATAGGGCAATGAACCTTACGGTGACAAAGGAAATATCCACAGATGAAAACTAGAAAGAAGTTTTCGTAGAAACTTCTTGGTGATGTGTGAATTCATCTCACAGAGTTACACTTATGTTTCGTGGAGCAGTCCGTTAACACTGTCTTTGAGGAATCTGAGAACGGCTTCTTTGGATCGCATTGAGTCCTGCACTGATAAAGGAAATTTCATCCGTTCAAAATGTGAAAGAAGCTTTCTGAGAAACGTCTTTCTGATCTGTGAGTTCGTTTCACAGACCTATAACTTAGACTTCAGGAAGCAGTTTGCTAACACTCTTTTCGTGGAATCTGTAAAGTGATATTTGGGAGGCCATAGTGGCCCATGCTGAAAAAGTAAATATCCTCACATAATAACTACAGAGAAGCTTTCTGAGAGATTCCTTTCTGAGGTGTGGCTTCATCACAGAGAGTTCCACCCTTCCCTTGTTGGAACAGTTTGCTAACACTGTTGTCCTGGATTATGCAAAGGTATATTTGGGAGCTCATTGAGGGCTATGGTGAAAAAGGAAATATCCTCACATAATAACTAAAGAGAAGCTTTCTGAGAAACTGCATTGCCATGTGTGAATGCAACTCACAGAGTTACACGTTTCTCCTCAGTGATCAGTTTGTTAACACAGTTTTCTGGAAATCTGCAATTATATATTTCATAGCGCAATGAACCTCACGGTGACAAAGGAAATATCCACACATGAAAACTTGAAGAAGCTTTCTTTGAAACTTCTTGGTGATGTGTGAATTCACCTCACAGAATTACACTTATGTTTCGTGGAGCAGACCATTAACACTGTCTTTGAGGACACTGAGAATCACTTCCTTGGATCGTATTGAGGCCTATACTGATAAAGGAAATTTCATCCGTTCAAAACCTGAAAGAAGCTTTCTGAGAAACGTCTTTCTGATTTGTGAGTTCATCTCACAGACTTATAACTTAGACTTCAGGAAGCAGTTTGCTAACACTCTTTTCGTGGAATCTGTAAAGTGATATTTGGGAGCCCATAGGGGCCCATGGTGAAAAAGGAAATATCCTCACCTAATAACTAAAGAGAAGCTTTCTGAGAAAGTGCATTGCCATGTGTGAATGCAACTCACTGAATTACCCATTTCTCCTCAGTGATCAGTTTGTTAACACGTTTCTTGGAAATCTGCAATTAGGATACTTTCATAGCGCAATGAACCATACGGGTGACAAAGGAAATATCCACAGATGAAAACTAGAAAGAAGCTTTCTTAGAAACTTCTTGGTGATGTGTGAATTCATCTCACAGAGTTACACTTATGTTTCATGGAGCAGTCCATTAACACTGTCTTTGAGGAATCTGAGAACGGCTTTTTCGATCGCATTGAGGCCTAACGCTGATAAAGGAAATTTCATCCATTCAAACGTGAAAGAAGCTTTCTGAGAAACGTCTTTCTGATCTGTGAGTTCAATCTCACAGACTTATAACTTAGACTTCAGGAAGCAGGTTTGCTACCATCTTTTTCGTGGAATCTGTTAAAGTGATATTTGGGAGCCCATAGGCGCCCATGGTGAAAAAGGAAATATCCTCACCTAATAACTAGAGAGAA
>NC_044559.1:88848064-88874652 GCF_007565055.1 Rhinopithecus roxellana
ATGCAAGTCACAGAGTTACACCTTTCTCTTCAGTGTTCAGTGTCCTAACACAGTTTTGGATATCTGCAATGGGATACTTCTGAACGCAATGAAGCATACAGTGACAAAGGAAATATCCTCAGTCGGAAACTAGAAAGAAGCTTCTTAGAAAATTCTTGGTGATCTGTGAATTCATCTCACAGCGTTACACTTATGTTTCAGGCAAAAGTCGGTTAACAATGTTTTTGAGGAAGCTGGGAAGACATCTTTGGATCGTATTGAGGCCTACGCTGATAAAGGAAATATCATGAGTTCAAAACGTGAAAGAAGCTTTCTGAGAAACTTCTTTGTGATCTGTGAATTCCTCTCACAGAGTTACAGGTTGGTTCTCAGAAAGCAGTTTGCTAACACTCTTCCGGGAATCTGAAAATTGAGATTTGGGAGCCCATAGGGGCCCATGGTGAAAAACGAAATATCCTCAGATAATAACTAGAGAGAAGCTTTCTGAGAGATTGCTTTCTGATGTGTGACTTCATCACACGGAGTTCCACACTTCCATTTTTGGAACAGTTTGCTAACTCTGTTAACTTGTGTTTTGGAAATTGATATTTGGGAGCTCATTGAGGGCTACGGTGAAAAAGGAAATAGACTCAGATGAAAACTGGAAAGAAGCCTTCTGAGAAACAGCATTGCGATGTGTGAATGCAACTCACAGAGTTACCCGTCTCTCGTCAGTGTTCAGTGTGCTAACACAGTTTCTGGAAATCTGCAATGGGAAATTCTGAATGCAATGAAGCTTATGGTGACAAAGATAATATCCACAGATGAAACTAGAAAGAAGCTTTCCTCGGAACTTCTTAGTGATGTGTGAATTCATCTCACAGAGTTACACTTAGTTTCTTGGAGCAGTCCATTAACACTGTCTTTGAGGATTCTGAGAACGGATTCTTGGGATCGCATTGAGGCCTACGCTGATAAAGGAAATTTCATCCGTTAAAACGTGGAAAGAAGCTTCTGAGAAACTTCTTTCGGATCTGTGATTTTATCTCACAGACTTATAACTTAGACTTCAGGAAGCAGTTTGCTAACACTCTTTTCGTGGAATCTGTAAAGTGATATTTGGGAGCCCCTAGGGGCCCATTGTGAAAAAGGAAATATCCTCACCTAATAACTACAGAGAAGCTTTCTGAGAGATTCCTTTCTGATGTGTGGCTTCATCACACAGAGTTCCACCCTTCCCTTCTTGGAACAGTATGCTAACACTGTTGTCGTGGATAATGCAAAGGTATATTTGGGAGCTCATTTGAGGAGTATGGTGAAAAAGGAAATATCCTCACATAATAAGTAAAAAAAAACTTTCTGAGAAATTGCATTGCCATGTGTGAATGCAACTCACAGAGTTACACGTTTCCCTTCAGTGATCAGTTTGTTAACACAGTTTTCTGGAAATCTGCAATTAGATACTTCCTAGCGCAATGAACCTTACGATAACAAAGGAAATATCCACAGATGAAAACTAGAAAGAAGCATTCTTAGAAACTTCTTGGTGATGCGTGAATTCATCTCACAGAGTTACACTTTGTTTCGTGGAGCAGTCCATTAAAACTGTCTTTGAGGAATCTGAGAACGGCTTCTTTGGATCACATGGAGGCCTACGCTGATAAAGGAAATTTCACACTTTCAAAACGTGAAAGAAGCTTTCTGAGAAATGTCCTTTCTGATCTGTGAGTTCATCTCACAGACTTATAACTTAAACTTCAGGAAGCAGTTTGCAACACTCTTTGGGGAATCTGTAAAGTGATATTTGGGAGCCCATAGGGGCCCATGGTGGAAAAGGAATATCCCTCACCTAATAACTAGAGAGAAGCTTTCTGAGAGATTCCTTTCTGATGTGTGGCTTCATCACACAGAGTTCCACCATTCCCTTCTTGGAACTGGTTGGCTAACACTGTTGTCGTGGATTCTGCAAAGGTATATTTGGGAGCTCTTTGAGGGCTACGGTGATGAAAAAGGAATCATCCTCCCATAATAACTAAGAGAAGCCTTCTGAGAAACTGCATTGCCATATGTGAATGCAACTCACAGAGTTACACGTTTCTCCTTCATGATCAGTTTTTTAACACAGTTTTTCTGGAAATCTGCAATTAGATACTTCGATAGCGCAATGAACCTTACGGTGACAAAGGAAATATCCACAGATGACAACCAGAAAGAAGCTTTCTTAGAAACTTCTTGGTGATGTGTGAATTCATCTCACAGGTTACACTTATGCTTTCGTGGAGCAGTCCACTAACACTGTCGTTGAGGAATCTGAGAACGGCTATTTTGGATCGTATTGAGGCCTATGCTGCTAAAGGAAATTTCATCGTTCAAAACGTGAAAGAAGCTCTCTGAGAAACCGTATTTCTGGATCTGTGAGTTCATCTCACAGACTTATAACTTAGACTTCAGGAAGCAGTTTGTTAACACTCTTTTCGTGGAATCTGTAAAGTGATATTTGGGAGCCCATAGGGGCCCAGGGTGAGAAAGGAAATATCCTCACCTAATAACTGGAGAGAAGCTTTCTGAGAGATTCCTTTCTGATGTGTGGCTTCATCACACAGAGTTCCACCCTTCCCTTCTTGGAACAGATTGCTAACTACTGTTGTCATGGATTTGCCAAAGGTATATTTGGGAGCTCATTGAGGGCTATGGTGATAAAGGAAATATCCTCACGATCATAAACTTAAAGAAGAAGCCTTCTGAGAAACTTCATTGCCATGTGTGAATGCAACTCACAGAGTTACACGTTTCTCCTCATGTGATCAGTTTTTTAACACATGTTTTCTAGAAATCTGCAATTAGATACTTCATCGCTGCAATGAACCTTACGGTGACAAGGAAATATCCACAGATTGAAAACCTAGAAAGAAGCTTTCTTAGAAACTTCTTGGTGATGTGTGAATTCATCTCACAGGAGTTACACTTATCTTTCGTGGAGCAGTCCATTAACACTGTCGTTGAGGACTCTGAGAATGGCTCTATTTGGATCGCTATTGAGGCCTATCGCTGCTAAAGGAAATTTCATCCATTCAAAACGTGAAAGAAGCTCTCTGAGAAACGTATTTCTGGATCTGTGAGTTCATCTCACAGACTTATAACTTAGACTTCAGGAAGCAGTTTGGTAACACTCTTTTCGTGGAATCTGTAAAGTGATATTTGGGAGCCCATAGGGGCCCAGGGTGAGAAAGGAAATATCCTCACCTAATAACTGGAGAGAAGCTTTCTGAGAGATTCCTTTCTGATGTGTGGCTTCATCACACAGAGTTCCACCCTTCCCTTCTTGGAACAGATTGCTAACACTGTTGTCGTGGATTCTGCAAAGGTATATTTGGGAGCTCATTGAGGGCTATGGTGAAAAAGGAAATATCCTCACATAATAACTAAAGAGAAGTTTTCTGAGAAACTGCATTGCCATGTGTGAATGCAACTCACAGAGTTACACGTCTCTCCTCAGTGATCAGTTTGTTAACATAGTTTTTTGGAAATCTGCAATTAGATACTTCATAGCGCAATTAACCTTACGGTGACAAAGGAAATATCCACAGATGAAAACTAGAAAGAAGCCTTCTTAGAAACTTCTTGGTGATGTGTGAATTCATCTCACCGAGTTACACTTATGTTTCGTGGAGCAGTCCATTAACACTGTCTTTGAGGAATCTGAGAACGGCTTCTTTGGATCGCATTGATGCCTACACTGATAAAGGAAATTTCATCCGTTCAAAACGTAAAATAAGCTTTCTGAGAAACTTCTTTCTGATCTGTGAGTTCATCTCACAGACTTATAACATAGACTTCAGGAAGCAGTTTGCTAACACTCTTTTCGTGGAATCTGTAAAGTGATATTTGGGATCCCATAGGAGCCCATGGTGAGAAAGGAAATATCCTCACCTAATAACCAGAGAGACGCTTTCTGAGAGATTCCTTTCTGATGTGTGGCTTCATCACACAGAGTTCCACCCTTCCCTTCTTGGAACAGTTTGCTGACACTGTTGTCGTTTATTCTGCAAAGTTATATTTGGGAGCTCATTGAGGGCTATGGTGAAAAAGGAAATATCCTCAGAACAAACTTGAAAGAAGCCTTCTGAGAAACTGCATTGCCATGAGTGAATGCGACTCACAGAGTTACACGTTTCTCTTCAGTGATCAGTTTGCTAACTAAGTTTTCTGGAAATCCGCAATGGGATCACTCTTATAGCAATGAAGCTTACGGTGACAAAGGAAATCTCCTCAGATGAAAACTAGAAAGTAACTTTCTTAGAAACTTCTTGTTAATGTGTGAATTCATCTCACAAAGTTAAACATATGTTTCTTAGAGCAGTCCATTAACACTGTCTGTGAGGGACCTGAGAAGGGCTTCTTTTGATAGCATTGAGGCCTACGCTGATAAAGGAAATTTCTTCCGTTCAAAACGTGAAAGAAGCTTTCTGAGAAACATCTTTCTGATCTGTGAGTTCATCTCACAGATTTATAACTTAGACTTCAGGAAGCAGTTTGCTAACACTCTTTTCGTGGAATCTGGAAAGTGATATTTGGGAGCCCATAGGGACCCAAGGTGATAAAGGAAATATCCTCTCAAAATAACTAGATAGAATCTTTCTGAGAGATTGCTTTCTGATGTGTGATTTAATCACCCAGATTTCCACCCTTCCCTACTTGGAACAGTTTGCTAACACTGTTCTCGTGGATTCTGCAAAGGTATATTTGGGAGCTCATTGAGGGCTAGGGTGAAAAAGGAATTATCCTCACATAATAACTAAATATAAGCTTTCTGAGAAACTGCATTGCCATGTGTGAATGCAACTCACAGAGTTACACGTTTCTCTTCAGTGATCAGTTTGCTAACTAAGTTTTCCGGAAATCTGCAATTAGATACTTCATAGCGCAATGAACCTTACGGTGACAAAGGAAATATCCACTAATGAAAACTAGAAAGAAGATTTCTTAGAAAATTCTTGGTGATGTGTGAATTCATCTCACAGAATTACACTTATGTTTCCTGGAGCAGTCCATTAACACTGTCTTTGAGGAAACTGAGAAGGGCTTCCTTGGATCGCATTGAGGCCTACGCTGATAAAGTAAATTTCATCAGTTCAAAACGTGAAACAAGCTTTCTGAGAAACTTCATTCTCATCTGTGAATTCATCTCACAGAGTTTCAAACTATGCCTCAAGAAGCAGTTTACTAACACTCTTTTCGTAGAATCTGCAAAGTGATATTTGGGAGCCTATTGGGGCCCTTTGTGAAAAAGGAAATATCCTCAGATAATAACAAGAGAGAAGCTTTCTGAGAGATTGCTTTCTGATGTGTGACTTCATCTCACAGAGTTTCGCCAGTGTTTCTTCGAGCCGTTTCTTTGGACTGTTTCTGTGAATTCCGAGAAGTGATATTTCAGATGGCTTTGAGGAATGGAAGGAGAAAAGAAATATCCTCCAAGAAAAAGCGGAATCAAGCTTTCTTAGAAACTGCTTTGTGATATGTGAATTCATTTCACAGTGTTACATCACCCTTTCTCGGGGGAGTTTCCTAGCACTCATTTTGAGGAATCTCATATGTGATGTCTTGGATATCGTTGAATCGCATAGTGAATAAGGAACTATCCTCAGAGAAACCTGCAGAGAAGCCTTCTCAGAAATTTCTTTGTTGTGGGTGAATTCAGCCCACAGATGTCCATCATTGTTTTCACTGAGAAGCTTGCTAGCAGAGTTTTCGCAGAATCTGCAATAGGTCACATGGTGGCGCTCCGAGACCACACATAACCTCGTCTTACAAAAGAAAGAAGCTTTCTGAGAAACCGCTTTGTGATGTGTGAATTCAACTCACTGAGTTACAGCTGTATTTCGTGGGGCCGTGGCCTAGGCCTATGTGTGTGGAATCTGAGAACAGATATTCCGGATCCCTTTGAAAACAATGGGGCCAATAGAAATATCTTTCAATAAAAATGAGAAAGAAGCTTTCTGAGAAACTTCTTTGTTATCTCTGAATTCATCTTACAGAGTTACAACTTAGGCCTCATGAAGCAGTTTGCTACCTCACTTTTCGTGGAATCTGCAAAGGGATATTTGGGAGTCCATTGGGGCCCATTGTGAAAAAGGAAATATCCTCAGATAATAACTAGAGAAAAGCTTTCTGAGAGATTGCTTTCTGACGTGTGACTTCATCACACAGAGTTCCACCCTTCCCTTCGTGGAACAGTTTGCTAACACTGTTGTCGTGGATACTGCAAAATGATATTTGGGAGCTCATTGAGGGCTATGGTGAACAAGGAAATATCTTCAGATAAACACTGGAAAGAAGCCTTCTGGGAAAATGCACGTTGATGTATGAATGTAACTCACAGAGTTACACGTTTCTCTTCAGTGATCAGTTTGCTAACATAGTTTTCTGGAAATCTGCCTAGGGATATTTCTCAGTGCAATGAAGCTTACGGTGTCAAAGGAAATATCCACAGATGAAAACTAGAAAGTAGCTTTCTTAGAAACTTCTTGGTGATGTGTGAATTCATCTCACAAAGTTACACTTATATTTCGTGGAGCAGTCCATTAACACTGTCTTTGAGGAACCTGAGAAGGGCTTCTTTGGATCGCATTGA
Source organism: Rhinopithecus roxellana (assembly GCF_007565055.1). Lineage (NCBI taxonomy): Eukaryota > Metazoa > Chordata > Mammalia > Primates > Cercopithecidae > Rhinopithecus > Rhinopithecus roxellana. The sequence goes on from NC_044559.1 coordinate 88,854,675, forward strand.
GGCCTACGCTGATAAAGGAAATTTCATCCGTTCAAAACGTGAAAGAAGTTTCCTGAGAAACTTTTTCAGATCTGTGAGTTCATCTCACATTCTTATAACTTAGACTTCAGGAAGCAGTTTGCTAACACTCTTTTCGTGGAATCTGGAAAGTGATATTTAGGAGCACATAGGGGCCCATGGTGAAAAAGGAAATATCCTCTCATAATAACTAGAGAGAAGCTTTCTAAGAGATTGCTTTCTGATGTGTGACTTCATCAGATAGAGTTCCACCCTTCCCTTCTTGGAACAGTTTGCTAACACTGTTGTCGCAGATTCTGCAAAGGTATATTTGGGAGCTCATTGAGGGCTATGGTGAAAAAGGAAATATCCTCACATAATAATTAAAGAGAAGCTTTCTGAGAAACTGCGTTGCCATTTGTGAATGCAACTCACAGAGTTACACGTTTCTCTTCAGTGATCAGTTTGTTAACACAGTTTTCTGGAAATCTGCAATTAGATACTTCATAGCGCAAAGAAGCTTACTGTGACAAAGGAAATAATCACAGATGAAAATTACAAAAAAGTTTTCTTAGAAACTTCTTGGTGATGTGTGAATTCATCTCACAGAGTTACACTTATGTTTCGTGGAGCCGTCCATTAACACTGTCTTTGAGGAATCTGAGAAGGGCTTCCTTGGATCGCATTGAGGCCTACGCTGATAAAGGAAATTTCCTCCGTTCAAAACGTGAAGGAAGCTTTCTGAGAAACGTCTTTCTGATCTGTGAGTTCTTCTCACAGACGTATAACTTAGAGTTCAGGAAGGAGTTTGCTAACACTCTTTTCGTGGAATCTGGAAAGTGATATTTGGGAGCACATAGGGGTCCATGGTGAAAAATTAAATATCCTCACATAATAACTAGAGAGAAGATTTCTGAGAGATTGCTTTCTGATGTGTGACTTCATCACACAGAGTTCCACACTTCCCATCTTGGAACAGTTTGCTAACACTGTTGTCGTGGATTCTGCAAAGAAATATTTGGGAGCTCATTGAGGGCGATGGTGAAAAAGGAAATATCCTCCGATCAAAACTGGAAAGAAGACTTCTGAGAAACTGCATTTCCATGAGTGAATGCAACTCACAGAGTTACACGTTTCTCTTCAGTGGTCAGTTTGCTAGCTAAGTTTTCTGGAAATCTGCAATGTGAAACCTCTTAGCGCAATGAAGCTTACGGTGACAAAGGAAATTTCCTCAGATGAAAACTAGAAGGAAGCTTTCTTAGAAACTTCTTGGTGATGTGTGAATTCATCTTCCAGAGTTACACTTATGTTTCGTGGAGCAGAACATTAACACTGTCTTTGAGGAACCCGAGAAGGGCTTCCTTGGATCGCATTAAGGCCACGCTGATAAAGGAAATTTCCTCCGTTCAAAACGTGAAAGATGCTTTCTGAGAAAGTTCTTTCTGATCTGTGAGTTCATCTCAGAGACTTATAACGTAGATTTCAGGAAGCAGTTTCCTAACACTCTTTTTGGGAAATCTGCAAAGTGAGATTTGGGAGCCCATTGGGGCCCATGGAGAAAAAGGATATATCCTCAGATAATAACTACAAAGATGTTTACTGAGAGATTCCTTTGTGATGTGTGACTTCATCACACAGAGTTCCACCCTTCCCTTCTTGGAAGTTTGCTAATTGTGTTACTGTGTTCTGCAAAGTGATATTTGGGAGCTCATTGAGGGCTATGTTGATAAAGGAAATATACTCAGATCAAAACTGGAAAGAAGCCTACTGAGAAACTGCATTGCGATGTGTGAATGCAACTCACAGAGTTACACGTTTCTCTTCAGTGTTCTGTTTGCTGACACAGTTTTCTGGAAATTTGCAATAGGATACTTCTGAACGCAATGAAGCTTACGGTGAAAAAGGAAATATCCTCAGATGAAAACTAGAAAGAAGTTTTCTTAGAAACTTCTTGGTGATGTGTGAATTCATCTCACAGAATTACACTTTTGTTTCATGCAACAGTCCATTATCTCTGTTATTTAGAAACCTGAGAAGGACTTCTTTGGAAGGCATAGAGGCCTACACTGATAAACGAAATATCATCAGTTCAAAACGTGAAAGAAACGTTCTGAGAAACTTCTTTGTGATCTGTGAATTCCTCTCACAGAGTTACAGCTTAGTTCTCAGGAAGCAGTTTGCTAACACTCTTTTCGTGGAATCTGCAAAGTGAGATTTGGGAGCCCAAAGGGGCCCATGGTGACAAAGGAAATATCCTCAGATAATAACTACAGAGAACCTTTCTGAGAGATTGCTTTGTGACGTGTGACTTCAACACACAGAGTTCCTCCCTTCCCTTCTTGGAACAGTTTGCTAACTCTGTTATCTTGTGTTCTGCAAAGTGATATTTCAGAGCTCATTGAGGGCTATGGTGAAAAAGGAATTATCCTCAGATGAAAACTGGAAAGTAGTGTTCTGAGAAACCGCATTGCGATGTGTGCATGCAATTCACAGAGTTACACGTTTCTCTCCAGTGTTCATTTTGCTAACATAGTTTTCTGGAAATCTGCAATGGGATACTTCTAAACGCAATGAAGCTTACAGTGACAAAGGAAATATCCTTAGATGAAAACTAGAAAGAAGCTTTCTGAGAAACTTCTTTGTGATCTATGAGTTCCTCTCACCGAGTTACAGCTCAGTTCTCAGGAAGCAGTTTAATAACACTCTTTTCGTGGAATCTACAAAGTGAGATTTGGGAGCCCATAGAGGCCCATGGTGAAAAGGAAATATCCTCAGATAATAACTAGAGAGAAGTTTAATGAGAGATTGCTTTCTGATGTGTGACTTCAACACACAGAGTTCCACCCTTCCCTTCTTGAAACAGTTTGCTAACTCTGTTATCTTGTGTTCTGCAAAGTGATATTTGGGAGTTCATTGAGGGCCTTGGTGAAAAAGGAAATATCCTAAGTGAAAACTGGAAAGAAGCCGTCTGAGAAACTGCCTTGCGATGTTTGAATGCAACTCCCAGAGTTACACCTTTCTCTTCAGTGTTCAGTTTGCTGACACAGTTTTCTGGAAATCTGCAATGGGATTCTTCTGAACCCAATGAAGCTTACTGTGACAAAGGAAACATCCTCAGATGAAAACTAGAAAGAAGTTTTCTTAGAAACTTCTTCATGATGTGTGAATTCATCTCACAGAATTACACTTTTGTTTCATGCAACAGTCCATTATCTCTGCTATTTAGAAACCTGAAAAGGACTTCTTTGGATCACATAGAGGCCTACACTGATAAACGAAATATCATCAGTTCAAAACGTCAAAGAAGCGTTCTGAGAAACTTCTTTGTGATCTGTGAATTCCTCTCACAGAGTTACAGCTTAGTTCTCAGGAAGCAGTTTGCTAACACTCTTTTCGTGGAATCTGCAAAGTGAGATTTGGGAGCCCAAAGGGGCCCATGGTGACAAAGGAAATATCCTCAGATAATAACTACAGAGAACGTTTCTGAGAGATTGCTTTCTGACGTGTGACTTTAACACACTGAGTTCCTCCCTTCCCTTCTTGGAACAGTTTGCTAACTCTGTTATCTTGTGTTCTGCAAAGTGATATTTCGGAGCTCCCTGAGGGCTATGGTGAACAAGGAAATATCTTCAGATAAACACTGGAAAGAAGCCTTCTGGGAAAATGCACGTCGATGTATGAATGCAACTCACAGAGTTACACGTTTCTCTTCAGTGATCAGTTTGCTAACATAGTTTTCTGGAAATCTGCCTACGAATATTTCTCAGTGCAATGAAGCTTACGGTGTCAAAGGAAATATCCACAGATGACAACAAGAAAGAAGCTTTCTTAGAAACTTCTTGGTGATGTGTGAATTCATCTCACAGAGTTACACTTATGTTTCGTGGAGCAGTCCTTTAACACTGTCTTTGAGGAATCTGAGAAGGGCTTCTTTGGATCGCATTGAGGCCTTCGCTGATAAAGGAAATTTCATGTGTTCAAAACGTGAAAGAAGCTTTCTGAGAAACCCCTTTCTGATCTGTGAGTTCATCACACAGACTTATAACTTAGACTTCAGGAAGCAGTTTGCTAACACTCTTTTCCTGGAATCTGTAAAGAGATATTTGGGATCCCATAGGGGCCCATGGTGAAAAAGGAAATATCCTCACCTAATAACTAGAGAGAAGCTTTCTGAGAGATTCCTTTCTGATGTGTGGCTTCATCACACAGAGTTTCACCCTTCCCTTCTTGGAACAGTATGCTAACACTGTTGTCATGGATTTTGCAAAAGTATATTTGGGAGCTCATTGAGGGCTATGGTGAAAAAGGAAATATCCTCAGATCAAAACTTGAAAGAAGCCTTCTGAGAAACTGCATTGCCATGTGTGAATGCAACTCACAGAGTTACACGTTTCTCCTCAGTGATCAGTTTTTTAACACAGTTTTCTAGAAATCTGCAATTAGATACTTGATCGCGCAATGAACCTTACAGTGACAGAGGAAATATCCACAGATGAAAACCAGAAAGAAGCTTTCTTAGAAACTTCTTGGTGATGTGTGAATTCATCTCACAGGGTTACACTTATCTTTCGTGGAGCAGTCCACTAACACTGTCGTTGAGGAATCTGAGAACGGCTATTTTGGATCGTATTGAGGCCTATGCTGCTAAAGGAAATTTCATCCGTTCAAAACGTGAAAGAAGCTCTCTGAGAAACGTATTTCTGATCTGTGAGTTCATCTCACAGACTTATAACTTAGATTCAGGAAGCAGTTTGGTAACACTCTTTTCGTGGAATCTGTAAAGTGATATTTGGGAGCCCATAGGGGCCCAGGGTGAGAAAGGAAATATCCTCACCTAATAACTGGAGAGAAGCTTTCTGAGAGATTCCTTTCTGATGTGTGGCTTCATCACACAGAGTTCCACCCTTCCCTTCTTGGAACAGATTGCTAATACTGTTGTCGTGGATTCTCCAAAGGTATATTTGGGAGCTCATTGAGGGCTATGGTGATAAAGGAAATATCCTCACATAATAACTAAAGAGAAGCTTTCTGAGAAACTTCATTGCCATGTGTGAATGCAACTCAAGAGTCTCACGTTTCTCCTCAGTGATCAGTTTGTTAACACTGTTTTCTGGAAATCTGCAATTAGATACTTCATAGTGCAATGAACCTTACGGTGACAAAGGAAATATCCACAGTTGAAAACTAGAAAGAAGCTTTCTTAGAAACTTCTTGGTGATGTGTGAATTCATCTCACAGAGTTACACTATTGTTTCGTGGAGCAGTCCATTAACACTGTCTTTGAGGACTCTGAGAATGGCTTATTTGGATCGCATTGAGGCCTACGCTGATAAAGGAAATTTCATCCATTCAAAACGTGAAAGACGCTTTCTGAGAAACGTCTCTCTGATCTGTGAGTTCATCTCACAGACTTATAACTTAGACTTCAGGAAGCAGTTTGCTAACACTATTTTCCTGGAATCTGTAAATTGATAGTAGGGAGCCCATAGGGGCCCATGGTGAAAAAGGAAATATCCTAACTAATAACTAGAGAGAAGCTTTCTGGGAGATTTCTTTCTGATGTGTGGCTTCATCACACAGAGTTCTACACTTCCCTTGATGGAACAGTTTGCTAACACTGTTGTCGTGGATTCTGCAAAGGTATATTTGGGAGCTCATTGAGGGCTATGGTGAAAAAGGAAATATCCTCACATAATAACTAAAGAGAAGTTTTCTGAGAAACTGCATTGCCATGTGTGAATGCAACTCACAGAGTTACACGTCTCTCCTCAGTGATCAGTTTGTTAACATAGTTTTTTGGAAATCTGCAATTAGATACTTCATAGCGCAATTAACCTTACGGTGACAAAGGAAATATCCACAGATGAAAACTAGAAAGAAGCCTTCTTAGAAACTTCTTGGTGATGTGTGAATTCATCTCACCGAGTTACACTTATGTTTCGTGGAGCAGTCCATTAACACTGTCTTTGAGGAATCTGAGAACGGCTTCTTTGGATCGCATGGATGCCTACACTGATAAAGGAAATTTCATCCGTTCAAAACGTAAAATAAGCTTTCTGAGAAACTTCTTTCTGATCTGTGAGTTCATCTCACAGACTTATAACATAGACTTCAGGAAGCAGTTTGCTAACACTCTTTTCGTGGAATCTGTAAAGTGATATTTGGGATCCCATAGGAGCCCATGGTGAGAAAGGAAATATCCTCACCTAATAACCAGAGAGACGCTTTCTGAGAGATTCCTTTCTGATGTGTGGCTTCATCACACAGAGTTCCACCCTTCCCTTCTTGGAACAGTTTGCTGACACTGTTGTCGTTTATTCTGCAAAGTTATATTTGGGAGCTCATTGAGGGCTATGGTGAAAAAGGAAATATCCTCAGAACAAAACTTGAAAGAAGCCTTCTGAGAAACTGCATTGCCATGAGTGAATGCGACTCACAGAGTTACACGTTTCTCTTCAGTGATCAGTTTGCTAACTAAGTTTTCTGGAAATCCGCAATGGGATCACTCTTATAGCAATGAAGCTTACGGTGACAAAGGAAATCTCCTCAGATGAAAACTAGAAAGTAACTTTCTTAGAAACTTCTTGTTAATGTGTGAATTCATCTCACAAAGTTAAACATATGTTTCTTAGAGCAGTCCATTAACACTGTCTGTGAGGGACCTGAGAAGGGCTTCTTTTGATAGCATTGAGGCCTACGCTGATAAAGGAAATTTCTTCCGTTCAAAACGTGAAAGAAGCTTTCTGAGAAACATCTTTCTGATCTGTGAGTTCATCTCACAGATTTATAACTTAGACTTCAGGAAGCAGTTTGCTAACACTCTTTTCGTGGAATCTGGAAAGTGATATTTGGGAGCCCATAGGGACCCAAGGTGATAAAGGAAATATCCTCTCAAAATAACTAGATAGAATCTTTCTGAGAGATTGCTTTCTGATGTGTGATTTAATCACCCAGATTTCCACCCTTCCCTACTTGGAACAGTTTGCTAACACTGTTCTCGTGGATTCTGCAAAGGTATATTTGGGAGCTCATTGAGGGCTAGGGTGAAAAAGGAATTATCCTCACATAATAACTAAATATAAGCTTTCTGAGAAACTGCATTGCCATGTGTGAATGCAACTCACAGAGTTACACGTTTCTCTTCAGTGATCAGTTTGCTAACTATGTTTTCCGGAAATCTGCAATTAGATACTTCATAGCGCAATGAACCTTACGGTGACAAAGGAAATATCCACTAATGAAAACTAGAAAGAAGATTTCTTAGAAAATTCTTGGTGATGTGTGAATTCATCTCACAGAATTACACTTATGTTTCCTGGAGCAGTCCATTAACACTGTCTTTGAGGAAACTGAGAAGGGCTTCCTTGGATCGCATTGAGGCCTACGCTGATAAAGTAAATTTCATCAGTTCAAAACGTGAAACAAGCTTTCTGAGAAACTTCATTCTCATCTGTGAATTCATCTCACAGAGTTTCAAACTATGCCTCAAGAAGCAGTTTACTAACACTCTTTTCGTAGAATCTGCAAAGTGATATTTGGGAGCCTATTGGGGCCCTTTGTGAAAAAGGAAATATCCTCAGATAATAACAAGAGAGAAGCTTTCTGAGAGATTGCTTTCTGATGTGTGACTTCATCTCACAGAGTTTCGCCAGTGTTTCTTCGAGCCGTTTCTTTGGACTGTTTCTGTGAATTCCGAGAAGTGATATTTCAGATGGCTTTGAGGAATGGAAGGAGAAAAGAAATATCCTCCAAGAAAAAGCGGAATCAAGCTTTCTTAGAAACTGCTTTGTGATATGTGAATTCATTTCACAGTGTTACATCACCCTTTCTCGGGGGAGTTTCCTAGCACTCATTTTGAGGAATCTCATATGTGATGTCTTGGATATCGTTGAATCGCATAGTGAATAAGGAACTATCCTCAGAGAAACCTGCAGAGAAGCCTTCTCAGAAATTTCTTTGTTGTGGGTGAATTCAGCCCACAGATGTCCATCATTGTTTTCACTGAGAAGCTTGCTAGCAGAGTTTTCGCAGAATCTGCAATAGGTCACATGGTGGCGCTCCGAGACCACACATAACCTCGTCTTACAAAAGAAAGAAGCTTTCTGAGAAACCGCTTTGTGATGTGTGAATTCAACTCACTGAGTTACAGCTGTATTTCGTGGGGCCGTGGCCTAGGCCTATGTGTGTGGAATCTGAGAACAGATATTCCGGATCCCTTTGAAAACAATGGGGCCAATAGAAATATCTTTCAATAAAAATGAGAAAGAAGCTTTCTGAGAAACTTCTTTGTTATCTCTGAATTCATCTTACAGAGTTACAACTTAGGCCTCATGAAGCAGTTTGCTACCTCACTTTTCGTGGAATCTGCAAAGGGATATTTGGGAGTCCATTGGGGCCCATTGTGAAAAAGGAAATATCCTCAGATAATAACTAGAGAAAAGCTTTCTGAGAGATTGCTTTCTGACGTGTGACTTCATCACACAGAGTTCCACCCTTCCCTTCGTGGAACAGTTTGCTAACACTGTTGTCGTGGATACTGCAAAATGATATTTGGGAGCTCATTGAGGGCTATGGTGAACAAGGAAATATCTTCAGATAAACACTGGAAAGAAGCCTTCTGGGAAAATGCACGTTGATGTATGAATGTAACTCACAGAGTTACACGTTTCTCTTCAGTGATCAGTTTGCTAACATAGTTTTCTGGAAATCTGCCTAGGGATATTTCTCAGTGCAATGAAGTTTACGGTGTCAAAGGAAATATCCACAGATGAAAACTAGAAAGTAGCTTTCTTAGAAACTTCTTGGTGATGTGTGAATTCATCTCACAAAGTTACACTTATATTTCGTGGAGCAGTCCATTAACACTGTCTTTGAGGAACCTGAGAAGGGCTTCTTTGGATCGCATTGAGGCCTACGCTGATAAAGGAAATTTCATCCGTTCAAAACGTGAAAGAAGTTTCCTGAGAAACTTTTTCAGATCTGTGAGTTCATCTCACATTCTTATAACTTAGACTTCAGGAAGCAGTTTGCTAACACTCTTTTCGTGGAATCTGGAAAGTGATATTTAGGAGCACATAGGGGCCCATGGTGAAAAAGGAAATATCCTCTCATAATAACTAGAGAGAAGCTTTCTAAGAGATTGCTTTCTGATGTGTGACTTCATCAGATAGAGTTCCACCCTTCCCTTCTTGGAACAGTTTGCTAACACTGTTGTCGCAGATTCTGCAAAGGTATATTTGGGAGCTCATTGAGGGCTATGGTGAAAAAGGAAATATCCTCACATAATAATTAAAGAGAAGCTTTCTGAGAAACTGCGTTGCCATTTGTGAATGCAACTCACAGAGTTACACGTTTCTCTTCAGTGATCAGTTTGTTAACACAGTTTTCTGGAAATCTGCAATTAGATACTTCATAGCGCAAAGAAGCTTACTGTGACAAAGGAAATAATCACAGATGAAAATTACAAAAAAGTTTTCTTAGAAACTTCTTGGTGATGTGTGAATTCATCTCACAGAGTTACACTTATGTTTCGTGGAGCCGTCCATTAACACTGTCTTTGAGGAATCTGAGAAGGGCTTCCTTGGATCGCATTGAGGCCTACGCTGATAAAGGAAATTTCCTCCGTTCAAAACGTGAAGGAAGCTTTCTGAGAAACGTCTTTCTGATCTGTGAGTTCTTCTCACAGACGTATAACTTAGAGTTCAGGAAGGAGTTTGCTAACACTCTTTTCGTGGAATCTGGAAAGTGATATTTGGGAGCACATAGGGGTCCATGGTGAAAAATTAAATATCCTCACATAATAACTAGAGAGAAGATTTCTGAGAGATTGCTTTCTGATGTGTGACTTCATCACACAGAGTTCCACACTTCCCATCTTGGAACAGTTTGCTAACACTGTTGTCGTGGATTCTGCAAAGAAATATTTGGGAGCTCATTGAGGGCGATGGTGAAAAAGGAAATATCCTCCGATCAAAACTGGAAAGAAGACTTCTGAGAAACTGCATTTCCATGAGTGAATGCAACTCACAGAGTTACACGTTTCTCTTCAGTGGTCAGTTTGCTAGCTAAGTTTTCTGGAAATCTGCAATGTGAAACCTCTTAGCGCAATGAAGCTTACGGTGACAAAGGAAATTTCCTCAGATGAAAACTAGAAGGAAGCTTTCTTGGAAACTTCTTGGTGATGTGTGAATTCATCTTCCAGAGTTACACTTATGTTTCGTGGAGCAGAACATTAACACTGTCTTTGAGGAACCCGAGAAGGGCTTCCTTGGATCGCATTAAGGCCACGCTGATAAAGGAAATTTCCTCCGTTCAAAACGTGAAAGATGCTTTCTGAGAAAGTTCTTTCTGATCTGTGAGTTCATCTCAGAGACTTATAACGTAGATTTCAGGAAGCAGTTTCCTAACACTCTTTTTGGGAAATCTGCAAAGTGAGATTTGGGAGCCCATTGGGGCCCATGGAGAAAAAGGATATATCCTCAGATAATAACTACAAAGATGTTTACTGAGAGATTCCTTTGTGATGTGTGACTTCATCACACAGAGTTCCACCCTTCCCTTCTTGGAACAGTTTGCTAATTGTGTTACTGTGTTCTGCAAAGTGATATTTGGGAGCTCATTGAGGGCTATGTTGATAAAGGAAATATACTCAGATCAAAACTGGAAAGAAGCCTACTGAGAAACTGCATTGCGATGTGTGAATGCAACTCACAGAGTTACACGTTTCTCTTCAGTGTTCTGTTTGCTGACACAGTTTTCTGGAAATTTGCAATAGGATACTTCTGAACGCAATGAAGCTTACGGTGAAAAAGGAAATATCCTCAGATGAAAACTAGAAAGAAGTTTTCTTAGAAACTTCTTGGTGATGTGTGAATTCATCTCACAGAATTACACTTTTGTTTCATGCAACAGTCCATTATCTCTGTTATTTAGAAACCTGAGAAGGACTTCTTTGGAAGGCATAGAGGCCTACACTGATAAACGAAATATCATCAGTTCAAAACGTGAAAGAAACGTTCTGAGAAACTTCTTTGTGATCTGTGAATTCCTCTCACAGAGTTACAGCTTAGTTCTCAGGAAGCAGTTTGCTAACACTCTTTTCGTGGAATCTGCAAAGTGAGATTTGGGAGCCCAAAGGGGCCCATGGTGACAAAGGAAATATCCTCAGATAATAACTACAGAGAACCTTTCTGAGAGATTGCTTTGTGACGTGTGACTTCAACACACAGAGTTCCTCCCTTCCCTTCTTGGAACAGTTTGCTAACTCTGTTATCTTGTGTTCTGCAAAGTGATATTTCGGAGCTCATTGAGGGCTATGGTGAAAAAGGAATTATCCTCAGATGAAAACTGGAAAGTAGTGTTCTGAGAAACCGCATTGCGATGTGTGCATGCAATTCACAGAGTTACACGTTTCTCTCCAGTGTTCATTTTGCTAACATAGTTTTCTGGAAATCTGCAATGGGATACTTCTAAACGCAATGAAGCTTACAGTGACAAAGGAAATATCCTTAGATGAAAACTAGAAAGAAGCTTTCTGAGAAACTTCTTTGTGATCTATGAGTTCCTCTCACCGAGTTACAGCTCAGTTCTCAGGAAGCAGTTTAATAACACTCTTTTCGTGGAATCTACAAAGTGAGATTTGGGAGCCCATAGAGGCCCATGGTGAAAAGGAAATATCCTCAGATAATAACTAGAGAGAAGTTTAATGAGAGATTGCTTTCTGATGTGTGACTTCAACACACAGAGTTCCACCCTTCCCTTCTTGAAACAGTTTGCTAACTCTGTTATCTTGTGTTCTGCAAAGTGATATTTGGGAGTTCATTGAGGGCCTTGGTGAAAAAGGAAATATCCTAAGTGAAAACTGGAAAGAAGCCGTCTGAGAAACTGCCTTGCGATGTTTGAATGCAACTCCCAGAGTTACACCTTTCTCTTCAGTGTTCAGTTTGCTGACACAGTTTTCTGGAAATCTGCAATGGGATTCTTCTGAACCCAATGAAGCTTACTGTGACAAAGGAAACATCCTCAGATGAAAACTAGAAAGAAGTTTTCTTAGAAACTTCTTCATGATGTGTGAATTCATCTCACAGAATTACACTTTTGTTTCATGCAACAGTCCATTATCTCTGCTATTTAGAAACCTGAAAAGGACTTCTTTGGATCGCATAGAGGCCTACACTGATAAACGAAATATCATCAGTTCAAAACGTCAAAGAAGCGTTCTGAGAAACTTCTTTGTGATCTGTGAATTCCTCTCACAGAGTTACAGCTTAGTTCTCAGGAAGCAGTTTGCTAACACTCTTTTCGTGGAATCTGCAAAGTGAGATTTGGGAGCCCATAGGGGCCCATGGTGACAAAGGAAATATCCTCAGATAATAACTACAGAGAACGTTTCTGAGAGATTGCTTTCTGACGTGTGACTTTAACACACAGAGTTCCTCCCTTCCCTTCTTGGAACAGTTTGCTACCTCTGTTATCTTGTGTTCTGCAAAGTGATATTTCGGAGCTCATTGAGGGCTATGGTGAAAAATGAATTATCCTCAGATGAAAACTGGAAAGTAGTCTTCTGAGAAACTGCATTGCAATGTGTGCATGCAATTCACAGAGTTACACGTTTCTCTCCAGTGTTCATTTTGCTAACATAGTTTTCTGGAAATCTGCAATGGGATACTTCTAAACGCAATGAAGCTTACAGTGACAAAGGAAATATCCTTAGATGAAAACTAGAAAGAAGCCTTCTGAGAAACTTCTTTGTGATCTATGAGTTCCTCTCACCGAGTTACAGCTCAGTTCTCAGGAAGCAGTTTAATAACACTCTTTTCGTGGAATCTACATAGTGAGATTTGGGAGCCCATAGAGGCCCATGGCGAAAAGGAAATATCCTCAGATAATAACTAGAGAGAAGTTTAATGAGAGATTGCTTTCTGATGTGTGACTTCAACACACAGAGTTCCACCCTTCCCTTCTTGAAACAGTTTGCTAACTCTGTTATCTTGTGTTCTGCAAAGTGATATGTGGGAGTACATTGAGGGCTATGGTGAAAAAGGAAATATCCTAAGTGAAAACTGGAAAGAAGCCGTCTGAGAAACTGCCTTGCGATGTTTGAATGCAACTCGCAGAGGTACACCTTTCTCTTCAGTGTTCAGTTTGCTGACACAGTTTTCTGGAAATCTGCAATGGGATTCTTCTGAACCCAATGAAGCTTACTGTGACAAAGGAAACATCCTCAGATGAAAACTAGAAACAAGCTTTCTTAGAAACTTCTTGGTGATGTGTGAATTCATCTCACGGGGTTACACTAATGTTTCCTGAAACAGTCCATTATCACTGTTTTTGAGGAACCTGAGAAGGAATACTTTGGATCGCATCGAGGCCTACGCTGAAAAATAAAATATCGTCAGTTCAAAACGTGAAATACGTTTTCTGAGAAACTTCTTAGTGTTCTGTGAATTCCTCTCACAAAGTTACAGCTTAGTTCTCAGGAACCAGATTGCTAACACTCCTTTCGTGGAATCTGCAAAGTGAGATTTGGGAGCCCATAGGGGCCCCTGGTGAAAAAAGATGATCCTCAGATAATAACTAGAGAGAAGCTTTCTGACAGATTGCTTTCTGATGTGTGACTTCATCACACAGAGTTCCACTCTTCCCTTCTTGGGACAGTTTGCGATCTCTATTATATTGTGTTCTGCAAACTGATATTTGGGTCCTCTTGAGGGCTTTGGTGAAAAAGGAAATATCCTCAGATGAAAACTGGAAAGAAGCCTTCTGAGAAACTGCATTGCGATGTGTGAATGCAATTCACAGAGTTACACGTTTCTCTTCACTGTTCAGTTTGCGAACACAGTTTTCTAGAAATCTGCATTGGGACACTATAGAACGCAATGAAGCTTAAGGGTGAAAAAGGAAACACCCTCAGATGAAAACTAGAAAGAAGCTTTCCTAGAAAATTCTTTGTGATGTGTGTATTCATCTCACAGAGTTACACTTTTGTTTGCTGCCACAGTCCATTATCACTGTTTTTGAGTAACCAGAGAAGTAATTGTTTGGATCCCATTGTGCCCTACGCTGATAAAGGAAATATCATCAGTTCAAAACGTGAAAGAAGCTTTCTGAGAAACTTCTTTGTGGTATGTGAATTCCTCTCACAGAGTTACAGCTTAGTTCTCAGGAAGCAGTTTGCTAACCCTCTTTTCGTGGAATCTGCAAAGTGAGATTTGGGAGCCCATAGGGGCCCATGGTGAAAAAGGAAATATCCTCAGATAAAAACTAGAGAGAAGCTTTCTGAGAGATTGTTTTCCAATGTGTGACTTAATCACACAGAGTTCCACACTTCCCTTTCTGGAACAGTTTGCTAACTCTGTTATCTTGTGTTCTGCAAAGTGATATTATGGAGCTCATTGAGGGCTATGGTGAAAAAGGAAATATCCTCAGATGAAAACTGGAATGAAGCCTTCTGAAAAACTGCATTGCGATGTGTGAATGCAACTCACAGAGGTACACCTTTCTCTTCAGTGTTCAGGGTGCTAACACAGTTTTCTGGAAATCTGATATGGGGTACATCTGAATGCAATGAAGCTTGCGGTGACAGAGGAAATATCCTCAGATGAAAACTAGAAAGACACCTTCCTAGAAATTTCTTGGTGATGTGAGAATTCATCTCACAGAGTTACACTTATGTTTCCTGCAACAGTCCATTATCACTGCTTTTTAGGAACCAGAGAGGGTTTGTATGGATCGCATTGAGGCCTACGCTGATAAAGGAAATATCATCAGTTCAAAACGTGAAAGAAGCTTTCTGAGAAACTTCTTTGTGCTCTGTGAATTCCTCTCACCGTGCTACAGCATAGTTCTCAGGAAGCAGTTTGCTAACACTCTTTTCGTGGAATCGGCAAAGTGAGATTTGGGAGCCCATAGGGGCCCATGGTGTAAAAGGAAATATCCTCAGATAATAACAACAGAGAAGCTTTCCAAGAGATTGCTTTCTTGTGTGACTTCATCACAGAGAGTTCCACCCTTCCCTTCTTTGAACAGTTTGCTAACCCTGTTATCTTGTGTTTTGCTAAGTGATATTTGGAAGCTCATTGAGGCCTATGGTGAAAAACGAAATATCCTCACATGAAAATTGGAAAGAAGCCTTCTGAGAAACTACATTACGTTGTGTGAATGCAACTCACAGAGTAACACGTTTCTCTTCAGTGTTCAGTTTGCTGACACAGTGTTCTGGAAATTTGGAATGGGATACTTCTGAACACAATGAAGCTTATGGTTACAAAGGAAATATCCTCAGATGAAAATTAGAAAGAAGTTTTCTTAGAAATTTATTGGTGATGTGTGAATTCATCTCACAGAGTTACACTTATGTTTCCTGCAACAGTCCGTTATCAATGTTTTTGAGGAATCTGAGAAGGACTTCTTTGGATCGTATTGAGGCCTACGCTGATAAAGGAAATATCATCAATTCAAAACGTGAAAGAAGCTTTCTGAGAATTTTATTTGTGATCTGTGAATTCCTCTCACAGAGTGACAGCTTAGTTCTCAGGAAGCAGTTTGTTAACACTCTTTTCGTGGAATCTGCAATGTAAGATTTGGGAGCCCATAGGTGTCCATGGTGAAAAACGAAATATCCTCAGATAATAACTAGAGAGAAACTTTGTGAGAGATTGCTTTCTGATGAGTGACTTCATCACACAGAGTTCCACCCTTCCCTTCTTGGAACAGTTTGCTAACTCTGTTATCTTGTGTTCTGCAAAGGGATATTTGGGAGCTCATTGAGGGCTATGGTGAAAAAGGAAACATCCTCAGATGAAAAATTGAAAGAAGCCTTCTGAAAAACTGCATTGCGATGAGTGAATGCAACTCACAGAGTTACACCTTTGTCTTCAGTGTTCAGTGTGGTAACTCAGTTTTCAGGAAATCTGCAATGGGATACTTCTGAACGCAAAGAAGCTTGCGGTGACAAAGGAAATATCCTCAGATTAAAACTAGAAAGAAGCTTTCCTAGAAACTTAATGGTGATGTGTGATTTCATCTCACAGAGTTACACTTATATTTCCTGCAACAGTCCGCTATCACTGTTTTTGAGGAACCTGAGAAGAAATTCTTTGGATCGCATTGAGGCCTACGCTGATAAAGGAAATATCATCAGTTCAAAACATGAAAGAAACTTTCCGAGAAACTTCTTTGTGATCTGTGAATTCCGCTCACAGTGTTACAGCTTAGTTCCGAGGAAGAAGTTTGCTAACGCTCTTTTCGTGGAATCTGCAAAGTGAAATTTGGGACCCCATAGGGACTCATGGTGAAAAAGGAAATATCCTCAGATAACAACTTGAGGGAAGCTTTCTGAGAGACTTCTTTCTGATGTGTGAATTCATCACACAGAGTTCCACCCTTCCCCTATTCAAAAGTCTGCTAACTCTGTTATCTTGTGTTCTGCAAAGTGTTATTTTGGAGCTCATGGAGGGCTATGGTGAAAAAGGAAATATCTTCAGATGACAACTGGAAAGAAGCCTTCTGAGAAACTGCATTGCGATGTGTGAATGCAACTCACAGAGTTACACCTTTCTCTTCAGTGTTCAGTGTGGTAACTCAGTTTCCTGGAAATCTGCAATGGGATACTTCTGAACGCAAAGAAGCTTGCGGTGACAAAGGAAATATCCTCAGATTAAAACTAGAAAGAAGCTTTCCTAGAAACTTCTTGGTGATGTGTGAAATCATCTCACAGAGTTACACTTATGTTTCTTGCAACAGTCCATTCACTCTTTTTGAGGAACCTGGGAAGGACTTCTTTGGATCGCATTGAGGCCTACGCTGATAAAGGAAATATCATCAGTTCACAACGTGAAAGACGTTTTTTGAGAAATATCTTTGTGATCTGTGAATTCCTCTCAGAGAGTTACAGCTTAGGTCTCAGGAAGCAGTTTGCTAACATTCTTTTCCTGGATTCTGCAAAGTGAGATTTGGGAGCCCATAGGCGCTCATGGTGAAAAAGGAAATATACTCAGAAAATAACTAGAGAGAAGCTTTCAGAGAGATTGCTTTCTGATGTGTGACTTCATCACACAGAGTTCCACGCTTCCCTTCTGGAACGGTTTGCTCACTCTGTTGTGTTGGGTTCTGCAAAGTGATATTTGGGAGCTCATTGAGGGATACAGTGAAAACGGAAATATCCTCAGATGACACCTGAAAAGAAGCCTTCTGAGAGACTGCCTTGCGATGTGTGAATGCAACTCACAGAGGTACACCTTTCTCTTCGTTGTTCGGTGTGCTAACACAGTTTTCTGGAAATCTGCAATGGGATACTTCCGAACACAATGAAGCTTTTGGTGACAAAGGAAATATCCTCAGATGAAAACAAGAAAGAAGCTTTCCTAGAAACTTCTTGGTGATGTGTGAATTCATCTCACAAAGTTACACTTATGTTTCCTGCAACAGTCCATTATCACTGTTTTTGAGGTACCTTAGAAGGAATACTTTGGATCGCATTGAGGCCTACGCTGATAAATAAAGTATCATCAGTTAAAAACGTGAAAGAAGCTTTCTGAGAAACTTCTTTGCGTTCTGTGAATCTCTCTCACAGAGTTACAGCTTAGTTCTCTGGAAGCAGTTTGCTAACACTCTTTTCGTGGAATCTGCAAAGTGAGATTTGGGAGCACCTACGGGCCCATGTTGAAAAAGGAAATATCCTCAGATAATAACTAGAGAGAAGCTTACTGAGAGATTGCTTTCTGATGTGTGTTTTCATCACACAGACTTCAACCCTTCCCTTCCTGGAACAGTTTGCTCACTCTGTTGTGTTGGGGTCTCCAAGGTGACATATGGGAGCTCATTGGGGTCTATGTTGAAAAAGGAAATATCCTTCGCTCAAAAGTGGAAGAAAACCGTCTGAGAAACCGCATTGCGTTGTGTGAATGCAACTCACAGAGTTACACCATTCTCTTCAGTGTTCAGTTGGCTAGCACAGTTTTCTGGAAATCTGCAATGAGATACTTCTGAACGCAATGAAGCTTACGGTGACAAAGGAAATATCCTCAGATGAAAACTACAAAGAAGCTTCTTAGAAACTTTTTGGTGATCTGTGAATTCATCTCACAGCGTTACACTTATATTTCAGGCAACAATCCGTTGTCAATGTTTTTGAGGAAACTGAGAAGAATCTCTTTGAATCGTATTGAGGCCTACTCTGATAAAGGAAATATCATTAGTTCAAAACGTGAAAGAAGGTCTGAGAAACTTCGTTGTGATCTGTGAAGTCCTCTCACAGAGTTACATGTTAGTTCTCAGGAAGCAGTTTGCTAACACTCTTCGTGGAATCTGCAAAGTGAGATTTGGGAGCCCATAGGGGCTCATGGTGAAAAAGGAATATCCTCAGATAATAATTAGAGAGAAGCTTTCTGAGAGATTGCTTTCTGATGTGTAACTTCATCACACAGAGTTCCACCCTTCCCTTTTTGGAAGAGATTGCTAACTCTGTTATCTTGTGTTCTGCAAAGTGATATTTGGGAGCTCAGTGAGGGCTATGATGGAAAAGGAAATATCCTCAGATGAAAACTGGAAAGAAGCCTTCTGAGAAACTGCATTGCGATGTGTGAATGCAACTCACAGAGTTACACGTTTCTCTTCAGTGTTCAGTGTGCTAACACAGTTTTCTGGAAATCTGCAAAGGGATACCTCTGAACGTAATTAATCTTATGGTGCCAAAGGAAATATCCTCAGATGAAAAGTAGAAAGAAGCTTTCCTAGAAACTTCTTGGTGATGTGTGAATTTATCTCACAGAGTTACACTTATGTGCCCTGCAACAGTACATTATCAGTGATATTGAGGAACCTGAGAGGGATTTCTTTTGAACGCATTGAGGCCTACGCTGATAAAGGAAATATCATCAGTTCAAAACGTGAAAGAAGGTTTCTGAGAAACTTCTTTGTGATCTGTGAATTCCTCTCACAGAGTTACAGCTTAGTTCTCAGGAAGAAGTTTGCTGACACTCTTTTCGTGGAATCTACAAAGTGAGATTTGGGAGCCCATAGGGGCACATGGTGAAAAAGGAAATATCGTCAGATAGTAACTAGAGAGAAGCTTTCTGAGAGATTGCTTTCTGATATGTCACTTCATCACACAGAGTTCCAGCCTTCCCTTCTTGGAACAGTTTGCTAACTCTGTTATCTTCTGTTCTGCAAAGTGATATTTGGGAGCTCATTCATGGGTATGGTGGAAAAAGAAATATCCTCAGATGAAAACTGGATAGAATCCTTCTGAGTAACTCATTGCGATGTGTGAATGAAACTCACAGAATTACATGTTTCTCTTCAGTGTTCAATTTGCTGACACAGTTCTCTGGGAATCTGCAACGGGATACTTCTGAATGCAATTAAACTTTCGGTGACAAAGGAAATATCCTCAGATGAAAACTAGAAAGAAGCTTTCGAAGAAACTTCTTGGTGATGAGTGAATTCTTCAGACAATGTTACACCTAAATTTCGTGCAACAGTCCATTATCACTGTTTTTGAGGAACCTGAGAAGGACTTCTTTGGATCGCATTGATGCCTACGATGATAAAGGAAATATCATCAGTCCAAAAGGTGAAAGAAGCTGTCTGAGAAACTTCTTTGTGATCTGTGAATTCCTCACACAGAGATACATCTTAGTTCTAAGGAAGCAGTTTGCTAGCACTCTTTTCGTGGAATCTGCAAAGTAGATTTGGGAGACCATAGTGGCCCATGGTGAAAATGGATATATCGTCAGATAATAACTAGAGAAAAGCATTCTGAGAGATTACTTTCTGATGTGTGACTTCATCACACAGAGTTCCACCGTTCCCTTCTTTGAACAGTTTGCTAACTCTGTTACCTTGTGTTCTGCAAACAGATATTTGGGAGCTTATTGAGTGCTACGGTGAAAATGGAAATATACTCAGATGGAAACAGGAAAGAAACCTTCTGAGAAACTGCATTGTGATGGTGTGAATCCACTCACAGAGTTTACAACTT